>NC_080432.1:96453933-96755939 GCF_028018845.1 Melospiza georgiana | reverse complement strand
GCAGCATTTCTTCCAGGGCCCCTCAGTTTTGACAAATTTGGGGTTCACCAAGCTGAAGCTCTTCCAGCCACACCTGGGTGGGGATTTTCAGAAACAGTGACCAAAATGTTTTACCTCAATAAAGGACAAAAAAAAAAAAAGTGACAGGCCCTCCCTTAAAATCTCAGTAGACTTTATGACTTTAGACACTCACTTTCACAACGGTACAGTTTATGAACACCTGATGAGGGTGGGATTGCTCTTGACTAAGTTTAACTGGCCAAAGGTTATTAGTCTAGCCTACATCAGCCACCATTCTGCCCCAGGCAGCAGTCAGCAGTGACCTGCAGGTAGCTGCAGGAGTGACTCATTGCAGTCAGGAGACAGGATGACTCACGGGCTGCAGAAGGGCCTGCTGGGGTGGGCAGGCAGGTGAGGTGCCCTGGGCTGCTGGGCACTGCTCGTCAGCCTGCCCCTAGAGCACAGCAACAGCCTCAGCTGTAAAATGCCCACAGGCTGCGTCGCCTCCCGTTCGGAGCCAGCCAGCAGCACACACCTGGACAGTCACAGCAGCTCACAGGACAAGTGCTGGCAGGTTCAGCTGCCAGAGCTGAGTCATGTGGCTGAACCCTTGGTACCAGCATCTGTTTGCAAAACTGGCTCTGAGATACTTCTGATAAAGAGAATTATGATTTGGAAAGGTTGTGAGTTCTTTTGAAACATTGCACCATTTCAAACAGCTATGACCCAATATCTGAGCACCCCCTCTTCTTGGCTGCAGTATCATGTGGCTCTTTCTAGCTGTAACTACTACCAGTAATTGATTATTACTCAATTAAATACCGTGAGAACCTTAAGCCAGAAAAGGAGAACATTTTATAAAGCCAAAATCTATGACTTCAATAAAATTATTCGAACATCAGCTTACTTTTACCTTAGAAGCTCACTAGACTTAGTGAGCTCCCTAGACATAATGGATCTAACCCAATTATTAATAAGAAAGTCAAATACTTGACATATCTTTCACTTTATTCCTGATTAATTTGTCTTGACTCCTCCACACAATGGAAAACGCCATCATCACAGCTACATTTTCTTTTTGCAGTCTGGGAGCCTTCTAGTTTACTTTTTCCTCATGTCTTAAGAATCCTCCTTGAAGTGATTTAATTTTCACCTCCTTTTTTAGCTACACTGGCTTTTCTCATACTTCTGGTGGATTTGCTGCTACGTGGCAGGATTCTTCCTATGAAATACATCCATTTATGATTGACTATTTTGTGTTTCCATTGCACCGTCCCATTTGATTTCATTCAGAACCACCCACGTTTACTTCCTCCTTGGATGGAATTTGTTGTCTTTGCTTTACATTTCATCCTTGATCACAGCGGCAAAGGTGTGATCCTGACTGCAGAAAACATTGTTGTGTCTCCAGCTATGTCTTTGAGGTTTGTCACAACGAATAGAAGCACTAGGAAAGGCTGAGAGGGTTGCAGGAAATGGACATTGGAGAGTTCTTGATATCAGAAATATTTGTGCTGGGAGATGTTTATGCTTTGCGGTCATTCCCAGGATGTTACCATGCTACATGTATACATGTACAGGAAAGCACAGCACTCTTCCATGACCAGAGTCATGGATACCATGAGTTTCATACCATAAGCTGCTCGTGACTCTCCTGCCTCCTCCACTGAACTGTGAATCTGGATGAAAACCCAGGCTTGTAGCAAAATGTAAAATTGGTGTCCTTCTCTTTCTTGTTATCGCTCAGCACCTGAAGAGTCCTAAATGTTTGGATGGTTTCGATCTGGATCATAACTGCGTTTATAGAACTATGGGAAGTATTTATTTCAAATTAAATATACATATATATATATACACCTTGAAAAGATAACTGTGTAGAAGAATGTTGAGTAAAATTAACAGAAAACAAATACAGGAGTACTTGGTCAGTGTTTGTTTTAATTTAGGAATGAGAAAAATAACTTTAAGTTGGGCTTAAATGAGAAATAAGTATTTATGATCTATTTAGAGAGACAAATACAGATTTTTTTAAAGTGGTAGAGCATTAATTTAGATGAAAAGAAACCCTGCTCTCTTCCTTTAACTTAGCAGTACATATTCTATTTACACAGTAGGCAAAGGCCCTGAAGCTGGAACAGCTGTAGTTGAGAGGATGATCCCTGGAGAGCACTTTTAGAGCCCAGGTCAACCACCTTTTTTCCCAGCAGGCCTCCTCCCCAGCAGTCCCACTGCTCCACCAGCTCCTGCCAGGTGCACAAAAGCTTGAGGAGATGCCCCACGTGCTGCAGCTCTAAAGGGAGGCTGGCAGAGGCCAGGTGTGCTCTGTGCCCCTCAGCACCCCTTGGAGCTGGGCTTGCACCTGGTGGAGGGTAACTGGCTCCACAGCACTTGAGAGCCAAATCTCATTGCATGGCCACATCTCAGCTAAATGAGGGCTTCAGAGCTCCAAATCTTTTCACTTGTTTCTGTTCAGCTGAGCCCTGTGACACGAGCTAAGCAGAGGGAGGACTGATGAAGGACAACTGAGCACATGGACATTTGCAGCACTTCTGAATCAATTTTATTTTACAGTTAAAGCAATGCAAATAGATTTAAATCCATGCTTCTAATTAAAACAACAGTTTCCTGTGCCTCCCAACTGCAGGCAGAATTTGAGTTCTGTTCTGTGATGAAACATCTCTGTCACAATTTACTGCAACTTTCCTAAATCTTGCCATCTCTGCTGAACCGTTAGGTAGGATGTAAATGCCTTTCTTAGGGTATGCCTCTCCAAAGAAAGACAAAAATATGCCAAATTGTGTAACTTTGGGAGTTGAACATTACTCCAAATTAGTTTTCCTTATATCCTTGCATTTTGGAGGGCATGATTTTTAATTGCATTATATTCATTTTTACAGTAAAAAAATCTTACAGATTATCCTTATGTAGTGGATGTAATGAGCAGACTTTAGATTTTTATGTACTCCTGCTTTTGTACAAACATTTTACACACGAGGACTGTTGTTAATATTGATCTCAGTCCTCAAGTAAAGCAAGATGCTAACATAATACAAACCATGCTGATTTATGTTGCAAATATTTGAAGACCAAGACTCTCAGACACACTATGTGATTCTTGGGATTGTCCTGTGCACGGCCAGGATTTGGATTTGATAATCCTACTGGGTCCCTCCCAACTCAGCATATTCTATGATTCTATGATTAGTGGGCAGAGAAGTCCTCTTACCATCCTACCACCTTGTTTCTGCAATTGTTTTACAGCAATGTAAGATGATCTATAAATGTCTCAAATTCTACAGGAATAAGATGATCTTTCCACCAACTGTAGGGTTATAAAATGATACAATCTAAATATCTGAAAATTTAGGAAAATTTGAGCTTCCAGACAATTAGTCTGTCTTCGAATGTTACACTGAAGGCCTGTTCTCAGAAGTTACACAATTTTCTGCCTCTTTATAGTAATTGACATCAAGGAATTTCATCCTTTTTTACAATGGAATCCTATTCTCATTGTCGTCAGAGCAGATGGGGGCAGCTCTGCAGATGCCCTTAAACCCAACAGATGCCTGGAGAGTCACCTCAGCTTCTGTTTGCAGGTAAACCCAATAGACTGCATCTCTCTGTTTGATGTTGGTTGACTCTTGCATGTGATAAAATTCTTCTTAAATTTACTTCCTTGCAGGAAATGACTGTTGAGTGAAGACATGTTCCCAAGAAATGAGTGGTGAACTGCACCTTCCCAACAATCTCAAGAGATTGTTTTCTGGGTTCCACACAGAACTGCCTCAATCTTTCTTTTTCTGTCCTGCTACTGCAAAGCTTACCCAATTGGCTTTCACTGTCCTAATGTTCTTATTTGGCCCCACCAAAGTTCCTAGAAGGTTTAAACTATACTACACCATGAAAGACTTGTGATTTGGGATGTGATTTTGCAATAGCTGTGCTCAGAGCTCTTTGAGGACAAAGTGTCATCGCAGCTCTGAAAAATATCCTCTAGAAGACAAACCAAGGCAAAGATGATGTTACAACCAGGCATCAAAGAAGAAAACAATGAAAAGTTATTGTTAAGCTAGGCAGGAAGAACTATATAGATGAAAAAAGACTAGAGAGTTGGTCTCAGATCTTGTATTCTTCTGCTTAACTACAGAGCACACTCATTTCTTGTCTTTTTGCATGATTAGTTCTTAGTTTCCTTAGGGCAGAAACAGAGAGACTGAGCAGAAGGGTGTAAAACCTAACTGAAACACTATCCAGAAAAAAAGATTACAGGAATGAGGATAAATAGAGCAGTGCCATGCTTAATGATTGGCACATGAATGAGTTCATTGGAAATGTAAACACGGAAAGGGACGGGCAGAGAGGGCACAAGATGAGCAACTCAGCGATGAGTAACTGCGGAAGTGGTTAAGACTTCCTGGTCAACAAAAACAGTGATGCAAGAAGGGGTTGGGCTAAAAGGAGGGAATAGGAGCAGCACTCCCCTTGGTGTGCTCAGCTGTGCCTGCCCCTTTGTGTGTGGCTCCACATCTTGGTGTTTGTTGCCTCAATGCTCTAATGCCGATCAATAACCGACCAATAATCACGTGGTTTTGTGTTGATGATTGCTGCCCTCTGGTTCCTGTTACTGCCTATGAGAAAAACATAAAAATTAGTACTCCTGTTGAGCTCCTGATGAGTGAGGCAAACTTTTTAAACCAAATCACAGTTCTTAGATATTTTTAATCATAATGCTGAGGCAACTCATGTCCAGTACAAATGTGCAAGCTAATTTTACAGGATTTTGTGTTCTTTCAGTAACTAGGTGGATTCCTGGAGATGGATATATGTAGCTGACTTTGATCTGGAAGGGTTTTTTTCCTATAATACTGTTTATTTTTATGCTATATCATAAATTTTATTGGCAAGTATAATTGACCAAAATTCTCGGCACCTTTTGTAATGCAGACCTTGACAGACTGCTGTTGCACCATTGCCTGCAAATGAGCTGAGCAGTCCTTTCTAAGTTTATTTTATTTCCAAGGATGAGCATCTACCACCTCTCTCTACAACATTATACTTAAGTGAATTGACACAGTCTCCGTTCAATGCCACAGGATAAAGCCAGGATAAAAATGGCTCAATCACAAAATGTCCTCAAAATTTGAAGGCATCTCTTTGCAGAGTAAAGCCAAATTCTGTATTTGTTTATTTGCCTGCTGTTGATACAGCATAGGCCTTCTTTGGAAAAAGCTCTTGGCGATACTGAGTACTTTTGCAGTGGTGTGTTCAGAATGCCTCAACGTCTACAATACATCTGAAAAGACCTTTCTTCTGGGTTCTTTCCAACACCAATTTACTACTCAGAGACCAATCAGAAGCAAAGCAGTGGATGGGTAAGATGTGACTTTTAAAGGTTGCTTCCACCAGACAGTCTGAGAGCAGGAGCTTGCCAAACCTGACTTCTGGAAGAAATCCACTGGACTTCATAAAATATGGGATAAAGGAGTTACCTGAAAAACTATTTAAGAGCAATGTTCCTAAATGGTAAGCTCGGCTGTAGCCCAAGGTCATTGTCAGACTACAATGGCTCCGTCCTCTCTAAGGCAGCAAGATGAGCAAAGGCTTGTTGTGGGAGATTAACCTCCCCAGAAAGGGGGATGAATGCATTTCACCCTTTCCAGACTTGCTGCATACGTGCACTGACAGAGGTCACGCAGGATTTGTGAGAGGAAGGTTACATGTCAGTGAAAATAAAGTTGCTCTTGGGTTTTTGTGGAAGATCCCAATCAGCACAGCAAGCATTTTTTAGCTCTACCTCAGGTTGCCTTCAAATGCTGGCTGGTGAAACACTTGAGTCTGAGCAGATTAGACCATACCACAACGGTAACTATGAAAGTGGAGTGCATTGGTTTCTTGTAAAAGCTCACTGTATGCAACCATTATTTCTGCTCCTTTCTTCACGAAACAAATAAACACAGATATAGCATAATATACTGAATTCTTTCTATGGAAAGTTAAGTCAAACAAGTTTTTTATAAGATTCTGGAGATAATATATTCTCCAAGCAGAACTTCAAACTCCCTCCCACTTTGGACACTGGCTGAGATGCGTGTGACGTTGCCTGCAGCACATCGTAGCTTTTGACAGTGAGCATGACCAAACAGAACACTACATTTGGAAAAAAATAGTACCCTTCAGAAATAAACTTTATCTTTTCAGCCATGTTCTGAAAAAAAAAAAATAGAATATTGTAGAACAGCCTTAGCCTCATATAATTCAAATTTACTGATATTGAGAGCTACTAGTTATCTCCTTGAGAGCATGGCTCAGGGATGCATTGCACTTTGAGATGTTCACAGTCAAGTATCAGCCTCACTCACAGAGAAATTATTTCCCTAATGGGATTCCAGCTTTAAAATAATCGCACTTTAATGGAGACAGCAAAATGAAAGTATACTCTAAATAAACAAACATTACCTCTCAGAGTGGTAGTTTTATTTGTATGCATTCAAAAGCACATAGTTTTTTTCACAGGAATATAAGCATAACAATGGTGAAACATCCCTATCAGATCCAACCACTATTCCAAAGGATTCAAAAGCAGATCCAAGAAACTTCACAGGGGGCAATGGCAGGACAACCTGCTCCAGAAGAAAGTTTCTGCTTAATCCCCACCGATGTAATGCTTGGTCAATTTCATAAAACATGTACGCTTATACCCCTTAGAAAAGTTATATATATATATATATATAAAATCTGTATTTCTTATAGATTTCTGTACAGTAATATTTACAATATATTGCAAGGATTTCAGTCTTATCTCCATAAACCCCAGACTTTGTACCTTTCTCCTGTTATGCCACAGCTGCAGACATTGCCCTTTGTCACAGCACTGGAGAACCATGAAACACTTGGGTGTAAACAGCAATTTGTTCTGTACACTTGCATCCCATTTGACTATTTTGTTTACATAGTTCTAGTCAAACAAAACAATTCAATTTATGGCTAGCCTTTGTCATCAGCTGCCATTTTAGGCTCCCTAGACTATTGGAAAACCAGCTCCACTGCTAAAACTTCTGTTCAAACTGCAACAGCCTACTTTCCCACAGTTTAGCACCAAAGGTGGAAAATTCCACCCATCCCAAATAGTAAAAAAAAAAAAAGCCATAAATTTTTTTCTTTTTGAGAGAAAGATAGGTAGTGGCTAACATTAGCAAGTTCTTGTTGTTTTGAAGGGTATGACTGAAAGACCCAGCAGAAGAAAGGAGAACCCTCTACACGTAACAGTAACAGTGGAATGAACACCAGAGCTCTCATCACTTGGAAAAAGCACTGACTTAGCCACTCCCAAACGTATCGGGAAAGAAGGTTGCCATCTATTTTTTGTTCTGACATACAGGAAATGTAAATTATTAGCTTCCCCAGAAGGTATTATTAAATAAAGGAAATCTACAGCTTAACAGGAAAAGATCCAGGTCCACATCACCTCTGAAATAAATGTGAGTGCTTGGGATTCCCACACAGAGTTTGAACAAAGCCAGAGAAATTTTGCCACATCAGTGTGGAAAGTCACCTGAACCCTATTGAACTATCCACAAAAACAAAAAGAGGGATTAAAAAAGTATTCAGAATGGGTCCAGTTCTGATTTCACTAGCCTCTGCCATAAAACCCTCATCGATTTTCAGAAAGGCTGATGTTCAGTATTTTCAAGCAAATTAAACATATTCCTTCCTAATATTGAAAACTCATGAGTAATACATCTTTCATCTTAACTTTTGAAAGCTGTTTAACTGACAGAGGAACAACAAATAGAAGTTAGAAAATGAAACAAAAATTTTCCTTGGAAACAAAACAAATTAATTCTCTTCTCCTGTAGCAGGGCACTGGATTGTAACTCAAAATATTTTTCCTGCACTCTGAACTATGTACAGTAATCCATGTTTTTGAAGAAAAGCATTCCTTAGCTCTGATATATAAATATATATGTGGTACAGTATCTTGCTGGGAGCATGAACAGAACAAATACATCAGATTATGCTCCTGACTAATAAACCTAGACTGTGATCCTTAAAAACCTGCATCTTCAGTGTATAAATCTTATCATATTAGCAGCATCTTGAAGTTTTCTGAGAATCATCCTTTTATAATAATGTAACAAATATATACGGAGATTTTGTTATGTAAGAAATATCCACATATGCTACCTTCTCTCTAAGTTTGAAGGAGCTCACACAAACTACTTGGTTTTCTCCAGCTGAAAAGTGGTTCCACAATTATTTTACCTGGAATCGTTAACCAGTTATCTTAAGAACCTCAGACATGTAGGCCTTAGCACCTAACACTAGAAACAGAAGACATTGCATTTCCAAACTGGTGCCGTAATTGAGAACTAACCATCCAAGGACTGAAAAACACATTCAAAACCCATGGAAGTGCAACTCAGATGATATTTAGCTGATGTCGATGAGCTCTTCAAGGACAACTCTTCCACAACCATGGTAACACAAAGAAAGCTTTTAACCTCTGCAGGACCAACAACTGAAGTCAACATTGTGCCAGTCAGGCAGCTTTCACAGATGGGTATCACTGCAAATGAAAGGGAAAGTGGCTTTGGCTTTTTATTTTTTTAATTGTTTTGTGGTTTGCAATGTCCATATAGAAATGCTTTGATCTTCTAGCAAGCAATGACAAATTGGGGTGTTTGAGGCATAGCCAGCAAATTCCATGAGCTACTGCAGAGGCCTCATTCACTACACTAATGATCCAAGTATCACCTTTTAAAACATGTTTAGCTCAGGCAGCCCAAATGAAGCATTTCACTGATGACACTGAGTGAGGTGTTGTCTACCCTGGGTGTCATCAGGACATTCCCTGGCCTGGCTGTGCCCTAACCTGCCCTCCTGCCCTGCACAGCCCTAGTGCAGACCCACACTGGGGAAGTGTGGCCCACCACAGCCTGGCACAGCTCCCTAGTGCCATGCTCTAACAGCCTAAAACCAAAGGTGGTACACCACGACTGCCAAACCTTGCCATGCGTGCCATGTCAGACTCAGGCACATACTGCAAACAAGCTGTACTGTTCTGCAAGGCAGAAACAATGCAGAACCTCCCTCAATACCTGTTTCCTGGAAGTATTTGGTGCTATTCTTTCCCAATGACTGAGCAAGCTGTGTGACAACCTAGCAAGAGCACACTAGATGGATACAAGGTACACCAATTTGGCTTGCATGCTCTCAGAGAAGAGAGGTTTGGCAGGGATTTAGCTTACAAGTTTGCCAAGTATCTCAGACAAGGCCCCCACAGTGAGTCCTCACCCAGCCAAGCAAATGATGGTGAATGATGTCAGGATGAGCTCTGACCAAAAGCTCTGGTAAGGCAGAGCCTTTGGACATCCAGGTGGAGTCTGTCCGCAAGGGAACACCTGACCCAGAGGTCATTGCCACTTCACTCCCACTTTGTCCCCCCATCCCTGTTGACAAATTCATTGCTGGAAAGAGATGGGTGCACACAACAGACCTTCTGTCACAGCCTGAAATGACATCCTGAGGCAGTGAGCTGATGTTGAATACTATTGCAGATGGCAGCTGCTGCCACACTTCAATTTTCCAGGGGATTTTGTTTCCTGCTGTCTTGCTGGGGCACAGTTCACAGTCTCCACTTTTCATAGCAGCCTTGGACATCCTTGGGCTTGACAAGAGTGAGACTTCCAGGAGATGGGGGTGAAGGTAGGAAACAACAACAAAATACTAAACTTGGAAAAAGTACACATAAGCCAGATGAGGGAACAGTTTCTTCCTGCATCTGGTTTTGTTCAACTTCCAAGCCAACAATTCTGAAGAAAGAAGAAAAACAGTGTCATTTGTTATTTATCACATCAGACAAGCTTAAGGTGATACTCTAAAGCTTTTATTCAGCTGCCTGTGGCTACTGCCAACATAGTAAATTACCCTCCCTGGAGATTTCCACTTGAATAATGCCCACCCATTTAAGAATGATGAGAAACTCAAGGCTGAGTAATCTTGATTCAGCTCTGGAAGGAGGATGCAGAGTGAACACTCTTCCTAGAATCAAGCAGAACTGACAGTGAGAGGAACTGCAATGACCATCTTGGTAAGGACCTCAGTTTTCTGAAGCTCACAACCCACACCCTGCAATCATCTCTCTGATGAAACATGCTAAAGAACCTGATCCTTCAACCAGCTCTTTTATTTACATGGTGCTCCATCAGGTCCCAGAGAGCTCATGAAAAATTAAACAGAGAACATAAAATATGAATGGAATGATCACTGGCCCATAAAAGCTCTGCAGTTCTTGAAAGGTGTTCTATACATAAGGAATGTTGGGATTGCAGAAATAAAGTTTCTGCCTCATTGTCCAAAGAAAATGCCACAATTTTCAAGCCTCTGTAGCAAACCAGAAACTTCTAAGGATGTGCCTGGGAACACCAGGAAAAGTACATTGCTTCCCAGCAGAGAACAGCAGGCCACTGCCCTTTAATAAGTAAGCCAAACAGAGCCAAACGCTTGGATACTGCGAAAACATACAGGTATCTGACTTGATGCTGTATTGTCAAGGTGTAGAACTGAATGAAAATTTAGACCAGAACTACAAGACTCATCTTGCAATCACATGATGATAAAGAACTCTCTCCTTAAATTCTGTCCAGTAATGCAGTATTTAACTTATGGTAACTGTTGATGACCCTTGTCCTTTATTCTGGGTGCAGTGTACAGGTATTTTTAGCTGACCTTTCTGAACTTCCCACTTCTGTGGCCTAAATGATAAGTATGTTCTCAGGTTTCAGAAACTACCTGACAGATGAGATGCAACAGTTGAGAGTTAGCCCTAATACTCTTAAAATTAGGTTTATAAATAAGGACCCTCTGAATTAGTCTTTCCTAGGCTGTCAAAGGAATTGCTACCAGAGTAATTAAAGTAACTGCAGAATGAACGCAGGATCCTAACTTGAATAAACTTGATGTTTTTTTCATTGATATCTTTTCACCACCTTGTTAGGCTGTGTAGTACGATTTTCTCTTATTGGTAAAAATATAAATCCATTGACCAAGCTCATGTGAGGTTGCATTGGTTCAGCTCCTGGTACTTCCCACCCTCCCACTCTTGCCTTTGCCCTGGTGCAGCACCTCCTGTGCAGACTGCATGCTCCAGCAGCATCTCCTGCCTCAGCTGCAGCACTGGACACGCTCGGCACATGGATGGGGAAAGGACCAGCTGCTCCCTCTGGGGCCAGCTCTGTGATGATGACCTGGACCTTACCCCCACCAGGGGCATTCAGGAGCAAACAGGCTTTTATTTGGTTGGTTTTCTTGTGTGGTTCATGCTTGCTGGAATCTGCCTCCCATCCTCTTGTTTAGCAAGGCTGGCAGCTGCAGCTTCACAAAACCACCACCTTCCTCATTTTGTTTTGTGTATCTCCCTGGCCTTTTATCACAGAAGGATGAGCAAGGAGACATAATTAGTTCAGGAGAGACCTTTCTTCTCTCTAAAATTATTTGGGAAAGGATTTATTACATAACAACACTTCTTTTAAGCTGTCAGCCGGATACCTGAGAACATTCTTATCAGCACAGCCTTGAAAAGTTTTTGTAAAATGACTCTCTCCCTGCCTTCCTCCTCTTTCAGGAAGAAAACAGACTTTTGAGAAAAATTCTAATTCTAAAGATGAACTGAATTTCACATCATTAAAAACAGTTTCAAGTAAATGGATTTTTGTCTTATATGGATTAAAGGAATTTAGAGTGACAGCCTCACATCCACATAGGAATGAGGCTCAAGCACTACAATTCTCCACATTCTTGGGCCCATGTGCTCTATCAACAGCTGTATCTACACCAAATTATGTTCTTCTCATGCACCAATTACCAACTGTCAGAAAATATACATGTAATCCTTCATATCAAGACCTACTCATGAAATTTTTAAATACCTCACGGTAAGCTGTGGTAGTTATCCTAGGGGCTTTATGTACTGGAAGAAGAAAAACTCCTATCTCATGGATTATCAACACCAGAGGCTCCATGAATATAGTTCTCTTCCAGGAGATCATCCACAAAATAAACACCGCTTTTATTAAACCCAGGACACTGGCTTTTACCAGAGCTAAATTTGTTATGTTTCTGTCTGTGAAGTAATTGATTTCTAAGCCTAGATCCAAAATTTTGTGTTAATTTTCTTTAGCTTAAAACACTGGAGCACCCCTCCAACCAAGGCAAACCCACAACCCACTCCCAGCTACCAGAACCAAACCGCACAACAAAACCCACTGCAGAGAACACCCAAACTCTGTCAAATGCTATGAGATCACCTAGAACAAACTTTTACAGTCCCAACAGGAAGCCATAGAGGAAATAAGATTCATAGCAGGGCACTGATTCACTTTTGCTTTTCTGATACTTGGGGGTGCCTATGTGTAAGGAGAAGGAGAGAGACTGAAGTAAAGGGGAAAACTGTAGCAGTGTAGTGTAAATACAGTGCACTCCTGATGAGTAATAGTTTCAGCAGTACAGTATAAATAACAGGGTACTCCTAATTAGTAGTAGACTCTTCAGTCTGTTATCCAAATAACTGTAACTAAAGGTTGAATATATTTCTAAGGCTTTTTCCTAGCATTTAATCTAGCAGAAATTAGAAGAAATAAGATACTTGCAAAGCAGGAATCAGCAAAGTGCAGGCATCCTTCACAGACACTGACTCTAATTTCCTGTGGGAGGTCTGATCTAAACCTGGCAAGCTGCAAACATTTACTTGTTTGTATTTTGGTTTTTGTAATAACGCAGATTTCTGCTTTGCAAAAAAGCCATACCTGGAACATGTGGTAAACAAAACACATTTTCCTTCAGCCCTTCCTGAAAACACTAATATAAACCATGAGAAGTTAACAGCTCTCTAAAAAGGAAAGAGAAACGCAAATTGCCAGGGCGAGGCTCTGCACACACCTTGAGCTCACCAGGCTCCAACGCAAGCTGGATGAAGCCATCACGCCAGTTCCTGGATCACATTATTGGTCTCCTTGGCTTTCTTACACGTGTACAGCCATTTGATTATCCGAGCGTTGCGCTCAATCACGGAGGTGCTGCTGGGGACCTGCTCCGTGAGCTCGTCCTCCAGCAGCCCCTCGTCCCCGCTGTGCCGCGTGAACTCGCTCTCCGACGTGGCCACGCTGATGCTGCGCACCTTGAAGGAGACATTGTCAGACACCACAGAGAAGTTCTCTCGCCCAAGATCCTCAATGACCTCCTGCTCCAAGCCACAGTACTTGAAAAATGTTTCAAACTCAGCGAAGGACTTGGAGTAGCGAGAGCTGATGTCCGACTGGGAGCGATGGAGACCTCTCCTCTTCACCTCCTTGATCTCTTCAGGAGGTGTACTCAGTTGTGAGGGTCTCTCATGCTCTTTTGTACATACCCCTGCCCCTTCAGTGCTAACAGGGATAGTCTGCACCGCTCCATGGTCGCTTGGCTCACGGTCACCATCTTTTGCTGAGAGAGGCTCGCTGCTCTCGGTGGCTGCGATGTCCTCCATGACTCTGGGCAACGCAGGGGAAGCCAACTGCTTCTCCTTTATGGACCCATTGAAGATCCTCCTCACCAAATTCCCCCGTGAGCTGTCCTGGCTTTGACCCCTGCCGAGCTCACATTTCTGGCGGTAGATCACCAGGGAATCGGGCCGCATCTGCCTCTTGGTGCTGCGCCTGGCGATGGGGGGGCCGTGCTGCAGGGGGGGCCGGCAGGAGCTCCCGGCCGTGCCCGGCTCCCGGGGCTTCGCGCCCGCGCCTCTGCCCGGCTCCCGGCTCGCCGCCCTGCTCTCCACGGAGCAGGTCTCGCTGCTGCTCTCCGAGGCTGAGCTGAGCGCGATGACGGGGTCCTGCCTGCTGCCGATGACCTGCTGGCTCTTCACGTACTTGGCCTTGTCGGCGGCCAGTCTCTCCACGGCACTTTTCCTGCCCGGCTTGCCGGCCTCCAGCTGCCTGCGGAGGTACTCGGGCCCCTTGTTGAGGAGCCGCAGGGGGAGGGAGGAGTGCAGGTCGGAGATGGCGTGCATTCCCACGGCCCGGGAGAGTTCAGCTGGCATAGCAATTTCAGGGACGCGGATCCTGCTTCCAGTCCCACGAGAGAAGTGGGATAAGAAAATGTTTTAAAAATTTTAAAAAAGGGGAAAAAAGGAAAATCGCGGTGTAGGACAGCCCGGGCGCGCAGGCGGCGGCACCGCGCTCCCAGGGCCCCGCTCCCCGCTCCGTCGGGGCGCCGCGTGTCCCGCCCGCCCGCCGGCGGGCATAGCCAATCCCGGCCGGCAGGAAGGCGGGGACGGACGGAGGGAGGGAACGGGTGAAGGAGGCAGGAGCCGCCCTCGGGGGACAGCGGCCCGGCCCTCGCCGCCTCCCGCGGAGCTGGGTCGGCCGGGGCTCCGCGGGCTGGAGACGGAGTGTCCGACCCCGAGGCACTTGGGGGGGTTTGAGGGCTCCCCTCAGAACCTGTCCCGGGCCGCCGCCTGGGAACTGCTTGAGGGCTGACCCGGCACACCCAGCGCATCTTCCCCTTGGGGAGCACCACCTGGCCCCGCTCCTTTCGCGGCCCTTACGCGGTGCGTTCCCCCCGCGGGTTTCACTGCCCGGGGGCTGCGCTCCAGCGGCAAACCTGGGAATGATCGGGAACGGACGGGACGGGCTTCCGGAGCACAGCGGCAGAGCGGAGTCCGGGCACGCCGGGCGGGCAGCGCAGATGTGCCCCCAGCCGTGCCCCAGCCGTGCCCCATCTGTGTCCCCAGCCGTGCCCCAGCCGTGCCCCATCTATGTGCCCAGCCGAGCCCCCAGCCGTGCCCCATCTGTGCCCCATCTGTGTCCCCAGCCGTGCCGCAGCTGTGCCCCAGCCGTGCCCCAGCCGTGCCCCATCTGTGTCCCCAGCCGTGCCCCAGCCGTGCCCCATCTATGTGCCCAGCCGTGCCCCAGCCGTGCCCTCAGCCGTGCCCCCAGCCGTGCCCCAGCCGTGCCGCAGCTGTGCCCCAGCCGTGCCCTCAGCCGTGCCCCCAGCCGTGCCCCATCTGTGTCCCCATCTGTGTCCCCAGCCGTGCCGCAGCTGTGCCCCAGCCGTGCCCTCAGCCGTGCCCCATCTGTGTCCCCATCTGTGTCCCCAGCCGTGCCCTCAGCCGTGCTCCCAGCCGTGCCCCCAGCTGTGACTCCAGCTGTGCCCCCAGCTGTGCTGGCGGCATTCTGCCCTTGCCGGGCAGCGGCAGCAGCAGGGACACGTCTGTCCCTGGGCCACTGCTCTGCCCGTGTAAAGTGCAGTGGAATGGCATCAGTCCGAACTGCGTGTCGCGAATCTTTGTCCTTCGGAAACACAGGGCAGAATTCCCGTCTGGGGCTGGCATACCTGAACGGGCAGGACAGAGCCCGAGGCTGTAATGTAAACGCCTGAAAATTGGACTTGTAAGTCAACTACCTGGGGCAGTTCAACTTTAACTCGTGATCTCATGTGAGATGCGCTGTAATAACTGAATTAAGATAACTTTTCTAATACAGGAAGAAACAAAAGGCAGTTAAATCTGCAGGTTTTTTTCATGCATATTTTTTACTGGTTTGGTTTTAGTTTGTCTATTACTTCTGAGGGAATACTAAAATGCTTTTGTGGTGATTGGTTCATACTTCATCTTCCCAGTCACTAACTTGTAGCTAACAAGTTTAGAAAGGAAGAGATGAGCCTCCCTGTCCTCGTTGAAGTTTCAGGGTACACCACTTTGCTACCAAGGTTCTGACTGTGTCAAGAGAAAGGTTACCATCAGCCCTGGAGTCAGAGTTTGGGCTAGCTCTTCAGTGAAGGCCTTCTTAGAAACAAAGAAAACAGAAATATTCTCTTACCAACATGGTTCTACTGCTGGTTTTCCCTTTAATTTTACATCATCTTTCTTTCTAGACGCATAGATCTGAACTCCAGAAGCCCTATAACACAAACAACTGCAAGAATCCCAGATATGATGCTTGCCTAAATCATGACTTAAACTTGTAACATACCTTGAGATCACTTAGAGTGAAATTCTTGTTGATATGTAGAATGGGTGCAGTTCGTTGAGAAATAACTTTTTTTTGTTTGTTTTACAGGTATACAAGTAGAGCTGGTTCACATAACAACTTGCCTAAAATAAATATTCTTGAAAACTGAGAGACAATAATAAAAGTTTAAGCACAGTTAATTACTAGAGAATTCTTTCCTGTTAAAGTGGTTCATACACAGATGTGTGAGTGTAGCTAATATCATTACATATTGAAATGCTTCATGGGATGCTGGGCATATAGAGAAGGCTGATGTCTTCTGACAATTATTCTGAGCAATAAGCTGATAGACATAATGAATTTAGTAATGAAATACTAAGGTTTAATTCCCATATTGACAAATCTGCTTTAAATTTTTCCTTCAACATTTTCCTTGGTGTTCTATGGCACTGAATAATGTAATAGCACATACTTGTGTTTCTCCATGCATTTTATTTTGTGTTTGGTCCATATTTTAGTGTCTTGTAAAAGCTTTAAGAACTTGCAAAAAAAAATGGTTTGCATTTACTTGAAATAATAATAAAAATGAACACACACAAGTATCAATTAGAGGGGTCTTATTAAACAACCACATTTATTTATCAAAACTGTCTGTTCACTCCCAGCAATATTTTGTAGTTTTTCTCAGTGGACAATAGCTTTGTGTTTAGAGTTGATAGACAAAACCAATTTTAAAACATTGGTTTTGATGGAAAAAAAAAGGTTTAAAACATTAAAAAAAATTCCTTTCTCTTAGAATGTCCCTGACTTCAAATGCATGCCTGAAAGACTTTTGATGGAATGTTTTCATTTTTCAGCCAGTTTCGTCCTTGTCTCACTGACAAAAGTAGATGTGAGTTTTGGTTTTCCATGAAGTGCATGTCACAAGAAATTTCTCATGAAAAATTGCAACAGCAATTTCCAGCTGACTTTCCAGATACGTGAGATAGTTTTCCCTGAGAATCCTGGGCGATGACAACAACATTTAAGGGGAAGAAGAGTCTTCCCAGGGTTAGAAAACATTGCAAGCAACAAAATTCTGTCTTCCTTTAGCAATATAGCAACTGCACAGTTAAGTGATATTTTAAATATATTTAGGTCACATATCCTAAACCTTAAATGCATTTTAGTTTAAAATATGATTTTCTAATTTGAAATGCTTATATTTCTATTTTTTGAAATTAGCTCTTATATTTATGGATACACTCCTACAGTATTTAAAGAAGAGGGAGCCATTGCATTTCTTCCTTCTGGAAAGCAGAGAGAAAGAGACTGTACTATGAGAGTCCCAAGCAAACCACCTTTGCCCCTGTCCCAGAACAGGCTTGCAGATAATAAAAAGGAAATAAAAATGGGTGCAGCAGCACCCATCCCTCAGCCTGTCAGCTGCCATCAGTCTCCCTCTGGCACCAATGCATTAGACAAAGGTAAGAGAGGCAAGTCCTGCACACACTGAGCCTGAGCTGACACGAAGAGTTTTCCCACAGAAGGAGAGTTCTGCAAAACACCTTTGAGTCAGCTGGCATTTCAAATTATCACAAAACACAAAGCAGTTGAATTTTATGTGAGGTAAGGAAAACCACTTCTCACTGAGTTTTTATTAATAAGGGATGTTTTCAGAGCGCAGCTAGAGTCTGAGCCAGAGGAAAGTCAGAAACAGGACTGGTACAATGGCACTGCCAGCAAACAGTACAATGTGTGCCCAGCTTAGGTCATGGCTGTCACTGCTCCCACCCCACTGCCAGTGTCAGTGACACTCCGATTTATAGTGGACAAAGGGCAGAAATGAAGTGGTGGCAGTGGGAGGTAAAGACAAAGAGGAAGAAGAGAAAGGGAGCTCAAGGCCTGACAGAAATAGGACACTCCCATTTGGGGACACAGCTGTGTCCCAGGCAGGACTGAGGTTTGTGCCCCCAGCAGCTCTCAGTGCTGGGTGCAGGTGTTGCACCCACATCAGGGGCTGAATCGCTTCCACTGTGACACTGAGTGGTGCCACTGAGTGTCCTGTTTGCTGCACTGGGGCATGTAAAGCAGCCACAACACAGACATGAACAGTTTCCAAACAGCTGTCTCCAGTGTTTAGGCCTTTCAACATGAAATCAGTGACTGTACTGATTCTCTCAGATTCACACAGCAGAAGATATAGGCATGTCTGTACATCTTCAGGCAGAATTTCAAGACTCAGAGTTTGAGCACTGTGTGGCAGAGGCAGTCCCACATCACTTATATGTCTTCTTTTAACCTCTCCCACCACTGCCAATTGCTTAGCTTCCTTTTCACCATTGTGATTTTGGGTTTGTTACTTCATTAGACAGCTTGGCATCTTAATCAGAAAACATCTTCCTCCAAAACCAATCCAGCTTGCTCCAAGTCGTCATTAGTGAGCTTCATTTTTTGGAAATTCACCCCAGGTGTACCACTTTCCAGGTGGAACAACCATCATGGATCTCAACAGGAGTGTGTAATTTACATCACGGGGATTCATGGCAACATATGAGAGCCTTATTAGAACAAGAGCAGAAGAAAAGGGATGGAGTATCACAGTGAAAGCAAGAGATGAAAGGGAGAACAAATGCAACATGCATTACACCAAGCAGTTACAATGGTGAATGTGCTAGCCATAGCATGCTTCTTTCTCTTTTTATGCCTTCTTATCCATGCAGCACATCTGAGCCTACACTAATTCCTTTTTTCATACACCTCTCACGTGCCTAAAATGTAAAAATAAGAAAATCCAACCCAATTTTGGTGCTTAACATATTTGTGTGTGTGTTAAAATATTGAGATTAAATATTTTGATTTGAAAGGGCTGATATGTTTATCATGCTGTCTGATCAAATTCTCTGAGTAATTTGGAAAGGAGGGGAAGAGCCAGAGTTTTCACAGTAAAATACAGCTATGGTGCTCTAAAGGAAATAAGTTATTGAACTCCCAGAACAGCACTGTTTGATCCTGAAAGAGATTCCTTGAATTTGAATTGAGATACTTCATGAAGGAACATGTCTTACATGTGTTAAATAAACTTTGCACTCAGAAAAAGGTTCTTACTGTTGCTTCTGTTGTGTACAAGTTGGATAAATGTTCTCACAGTGTTCCCCATAGGCCTAGTCATAGCTTGCAGTTGTAAAACTGCCTCTCAGCGTTTGCAACACCCTTTACCAACCAACCAAACTCAAACACAGTCACTTCACCCAACACAGGGATGGGTCAGGGCACTTCTTAAATACTGTATGAATTTTATAAGCAGCATTGCTGCAATCATCAGCATTTTTATCCACGCAGTTTTCCTCTGTAAAGGTAGCCTGCTAGCTTAGTCTCATGTATAGCTAGCTTTGATCATAGAAAAACCCTTTCATGTCATCTAAAGCTAAAACTCATAAAGGTTTAAAGCCATCTCTGATGTTTTAGGGAACTTCCAGCATCTGTGTGTCACCTCTTTGCTGTCTGCTTGCCTGGCAGATGCCTAAAAGAATGAGGGCAAAGCTTTTGCTGCTGCTGTGCCAAGGCAGGACATGTCTGCCTGTGGGCCTAAGCAGGTGAGAGAGAGTGCACACTTATGTTCCACAAATTCCACTGTGCATTCACACACAGCAGACTAGGAAGTACATGAAAGGCCACTGATTACTGAACTTCTGACAGAGAATTGTCTGTTGTCTGTTGCATATAATTTTTATCATGGTAGTTGGGGTACTCATCTGGCAAGTGTGAGAGACAATCTTCCCCTCCCAGATTTGCAGCAAACTTTCAGAACTGGATTTCTTGCTTCCCAACACAGTAGTTGTAATGTGGGTCTGTAGTTCATTGTCACTTAGATTCTGTTGCTGAAAATCTGTATATTTTCCTTCTCTAATTAGAAATTTACTGAAGGCAATGGTCAGAAGATATTCATTCTATAATCCAGTGTGCATGCACCTAGGAATTTAATGGATTTTTAGTTACTCTTGCAAAGTGGAAGGATTTGTCAGGGAAGGTTGAAAAAGTCTCACCTTCAATGCTGTTTAAGGTGTTCACTGGAGTTCATCTCTTCCACCACACTTGCTGACATGCTGCTGTAAGCTCTCCCAGTCTCACTTGCAGTGATACAGACTTGAGTGTAGAAATCAAACAGCAGCATATGTTCCTATTTGAAAATCCCAGTGATGCATAGGAGCCAAACAGCGCTCAGAGCACTCTTCAGACTTTTGAATGTCCAACCAGCTTATGCAGGTATTGCCCCATTCAGACACTGACTGCTGGAAATCCCATTCCCTATTGGTCTTATCCATTTTCTGTAGAGTATATCAATGTTTTAGAACAAGTGGTGAGTCACTAAACTCAAAAAGTTTCTATTAAAACAAATATTGTCACATTATCATTGTGAGAATTCCCATCACAGAGCTCTTTTTAAATGTAACTGAATAAATTTGACCAATTCTTTGATGGACACAGCTCCTAATGTTTGAAGAAACCCATCTGTCAAACACCAAAACACTGGAAATATCACCAAAGGAGCACAGTGTCAGAACTTGGAATGCATGGATACGTATAACATGTGAAGTCTGTCATCTGTCTAAGGTTTTAATACCAAACTGGATGAGATCATGATATGTATTTCACAGGGATTTCTTGTAGTCTTTCTAAAGGTACAGCCAGCAGTCGTTCATTCTTTCTTATCAAGTGATTGAAAATTTAAGTCTCTGTCCTTATGAAATCTGTGGAGAAATGACCAGTGTTTTATCTGTACTTCCTGTGTAATAATTTGGGGCCAGAAGAGATCTTGCATGATCTCTCTAGCAGGGTCATTGGCAAGTGAAGTCTGCATGTTACCTTTCCACAGAAGCAGCCAGTGCTTTTCACTGCTGAGATACCTTGTGGTTTTTTCTGATTTTTCAGTGCTTAGAATCTCTCCTAGATCCCTAAAGATGTGGGTTTGCTGTTCACTTCTTGATGGACATGTGATAATTAAAGGAGACTGATGGAATATAGGCTGTCCAAAGGGTAATTGGTTTTTAATGTTTAGGCACAAAAAATATGCAAATATAGGAAAACTGATAAATGTGCTTGTATCTTGTATGTAATAATGCAGCTTTTCTTTTCTTCTCCATTCTAAGTATTTTCAGGTCTCCTTCAGTTTGCTGATGCAAGAGCTCCTTTCAGAGTTTAGATGGGAAAATGAACTAATTTATCAAGACAGTTGCCCTGCCAAGGACAAATGTTTACATTTAATAGTCATCAGTCACTATAACTCTGAAAGTGTGGTGGTTTGTTCTGTTACTTCCTAAAGGACTCTTTTACAGTTCAGACTTAAAAGGCAAATATCTTCCAAGCTCAAAAGGGAACCTGCACCCTGCCCTGTCTGTATGTACAGAGGAGATAGGCTGTGTCTCCTAAGCCTGGCTTTGGGAATCAGCACAGGCTATTTCCAAATATCCTATTTGGCTAACAAGTGAGTTAAATAGTGTAGATGTTGTCAAATCATGTCTGGTTTAGTCTTGAGATCAGAGAATAAATCTGAGCCCTCGGATGTGGATGCCATGGGACAGAGAGAGAGAAACGACAAGCAGTTCTCACAGTGGCTTGTGGGAAGTTTTAGGGAGTTGGAAAGATATGATAACTTGTTGACTATAAACAATTTGCAGGTAGTGTTTTTCTACTTTATTTTTCTCTTCCTCTAAAGACAGAGTGTGAGAAAAATGTTTCTGTTAGTTAGCCAATAGAATAGAACCTATTGTACCACTCTGTAAAAACCACGCGGTTCTTTTGAATAAAACTTTCTTTACCTTTTCTACAATCCTGCCTCTTGCCTGTTCCTGCCTCGACCTTGGCACAAGAGTGACACACAGATGCAATTCTGAATCCTCCCTACAAATTTAATTAATTTTCTGTTTGACCTTCTCTAGATATACACCATGACATGCAGCAGTTCCGTGTATAAGCTAAATGTGAGTTTGACTGAGTCTATTCGATAATTTTCAGCTTTGGTTTGGGAAGATGAGTAATTTACTGTTACACTATGGAGTTATGTTTTAACTAAGCTGGGCAACGTCTGTGTTGCAAGTGGGTTCTCTGACATGGTTGTTTATGTGATGAAATCTAGCCTTGTCTTGCCTTTGCATTTCAGAGTCCTTCTAAATGCACCCCAGCATGACCTGAGCTCCACATAAAAACAGAAGAATATTCACAATACTCTTGCGATGACCTGACTACAAATTCTTGATGTACATGAATTTATCTTGAAAGTCAAAACAGATTTCTTCTAATCTGATTGACTCCAAAGATTAAATAACATCTTGGATAAAGAGAGTAAAATACTTTAGCTGTTCAGTATCATTACATCAATTCCAAAGCTATGCAAAACAAATAAACATAAGGCCCAGTATTCAAGTTTCATTAGGTTTATGTTGCACAGCTACGTTAAACAAAATTACAGATTCAGTAAGATCTTATCATGCTGATGCAGCAGCTGCTCTGGACAGGATCACACAGTTATTCTAATTTGCAGGTTTTTCTAGAAAACAGTAGTTCAGACCTCTTCCATGAACAGGTCCAACCCTGCCCTGCAAACTTTAAGTCAGGTGCTAGCAAAGATGCTAAGCCCTGGCTGAAAAAGCAGATTCAATGAGCAGAAAAGGGCAGGAGATTTTAATCATTCATCCCATATGACTATTCAGTGTCCATCCAGTAATGTACCTGCCAGAAAATGGTTTTCTACCAATTTCTTGTTATTTTCCTTTTTTACAAGTACAGCTGGTACAGACATCTAATTTATGGCACCCTCTCTATAAACTAACCTATATGTTTAAGTCTTTCTTGGACAACTTTTAAAGACAAATATAAAAGAGGAAAAGCTTCCTGGATTTCTGAGGTGGATGCCAGGGCCATTTGGGCTTTACTGGAGCCTGAGTTGTGAGGTGGTGGAGTAAACTGAGGGGTGGGTTGTGACCTGATTGGTGTGAGGGGTCAGGGAGGGAAGGTGGGCGCTCATTTCCACACTGCCTTTGCTCTGGAGCCTCCAGTGAGGCGGAGTCCCAGAACAGGCACATCCCCCAGGTGCTGCTCAGAGAGGTTCCACCCCAGAGCCACTCCAAAGGGGTACATGGAGACAGCTCCCCCAGCTCTGGTTCCTTCTGCCCTGGGGCTCCTTCACCCTGCACCCTCAGGCAACGAGACAAATAAGGCAAAACCACTAATAGTTGGTCATATGATATTTTTGAACACCTATTTAATTTCCATTCTTAATGTGACCCATTCATTTAGTTTTTCTATATAGATTTCAGGCTTCTGTTTTGTGTATTTAACTTTTCTGTAAATTGCTTACAGCATTGTTAAGCATAAAATAAAAGAATTCTAGAAATATTAAAATCAAGTGATATACAAATAAATGTGATATACTATTTACTTAAAGTCTAAAGTGCTTATTTATCCTCACTGAAAGTGAGACTTCACTGGAGAGAAAAAGAACTTCAGTTCTTTGGCTTTGAATAGTGAGTCTATTATCTTAGTACCAGCTGAATTTAGAGGCAGCCTGTAATGTAAGCCTAATAGAACTCATTTCTTGTTCTTAAAGACTAACTGCAGATAGTATATTAGATTTTTTTAGATTAGTATTTTAGATTTTAGAATTGCAGATAGTATTTTTAATTTCTCCTAGAAAATTGTTTCCATTACCCCATCTGCTAAGCACACCAAAAAAGCCCCTCCCCCCCTAAAAACACCTTCGAAATATTTTAATGATTATACCATTGTGAGGTTTTTCTCTCTTTAACATGAGATTAACTCAGTTGGTTAAAACATGGTGCTAATAACACCAAAGTCGTGGGTTCAATCCCTACATGAGTCATTCACTTAAGAGTTGGAATCAGTGATTCTTCTGCATCCATTCCAATTCACAATATTCTGTGATTCTGTGAAAGTATTTCATTATTCTATTGTCCTGTTCAGGATCTGTGTCAAAAATTTTACTAAAGGGAAGAAAATAAGGATTAACACACAAACTCAAGTCATGCAGTATGTTGTAGAATAAAAGTTAGTTGAAATCCTTGTCCTTTGGTTTAAGACTGGTACTTAGTAATGAATGAACAGATAATCTGGTAATTCAGATTAGCATTCTGGATTACCAAGGAAAAATATTTCCAAAACACCCTAATGATTAAGTTTTCTAATCTGGGGGTTTGTGCTCTATGTGTGGTTCTCCCAGTAACCCCAAATACAGAACAAATTCGATCCATCCAATTTTGTAGCGTGGAGCATTCAGCCCGGACTGAACTGAAGCTGTTTCCCAGCGGGTGAAAGCTGTGTGCAGCCAGGCACTGGAGCACAGGGTCACACAGGAGAGGGGTCTCCTCTTGGGCTGCCTGGTGGCCCTGTGCAGGTGCTGGCCCTCAGCACCAGGCTCGTAGTGAGGGAGGATGGAGCAGTGCTTGGATTAGCACAGCTCTTGTCCTGAGCTAAACCCATCTGAGGCTGGAAGAGCGAAGCCCAGCCTTTGCAGATATTTTGTGGAGTGGGGGCAGCTCTCCAGGGGGCAGAGCAGGACCCTGCATCCCCCAGAGCCCCTGCAATCCCAGCTCTGGCTTCATGTGTTCCATGTGGCGCCTGGAGCTGCCCCTTATCTGATTTCAGCAGAGACAACATTTGCTGAGCCCTTTGTGAATCACTTGACACTTGCACAGACTTGATGAGAAACCAAAGTCATCTGCCAGACCACAGTGTTCCTGACTTTTCTTTCCTTCCTTCGTGAGACTGCTGCTTCAGCCAACCGAAATTATGTGAGCATGGCAGAGGTGAGAGATAGGCTAAGATGGTGAAAAATAATTGTGTTTTTGTGGGTTTCCATGCAAAAATGAAGGCTTTCTATGTATCAGTGAAGCTATAAACAGCTCCAGTTCCCACTGGCTTCAGTCAGAGATAAGGACACAAAGCATCAGGCAAGTTTGTTTGCTCAGAGATACAATCACTTAAGAAATAAAAATAACTTGCATCCTGTCAAGTTAGTCAAAGACATCAATGCTCAATGAATCTTTACAAAGGCTTTTGAAAGGACATAAATAGTGTAAAGAGCTAAACTTGTTACTTAACTAATTATATTTTATTTTTAAATAATTTAAAGTGAATGAATAAGTAAAATATAATTTCATATTTATTTGACCTTTTTAGAAGCTTAAAAGTACTGCAGACAAAATATGCACACATTCGTTTGCTGTTGTCTTATTTGAGAGGTTTATGTTTTGTTAATACTGTCTAGGCATTCCTAACACTGGATATGTAAATGGATACAACATCAGAGTGTGAGGTTGCATCTCTGAGCTTCAGTGTCTGAGCTTTGCCTTTTATGCTCCTATACAATTCTTTGAAAAGGCTGACATTATGCATTGGTTACTAAGTTGCCTTATTATGTTTTAAAGGATTTTAGAGGTCAGAAAAGGATGGTTAGCAAGGAAATCAGCTATCAAAATCAACTTCCAACTCCATACTGCTCTATGGAGCAAGGAGAAAAAAAAAGCACAAAATCTTTCCATTTCTAGACAAGAAATAGAGATAATAGGCAATGTTTTTAATGAACACACAAATCTTTTTATGCATAATTTTAAATGGTGGCACTTGCAAATCCTTCTGCTAGCAGAGCTGTTAGCTAGTGAGGGTCTTGCATTTCTAGCTGGTGAGTATAAATACAGCACTACTACAGCTCATCCCTTGGAGGGCACCTCAGGAAGGCTGTGGTCTGCATCTGCCCCTCCCTCACCTTCCCATCAGGGCTCACCATTCTCCAAAGCCAGCACTAACCTCTTCAGGGAATAATTCATTTTCCTCCATATGCTTATGAATTTTCCTTCTGTTGGAAACCAGAGTGCCATTTATATGAACAATATTTGTCCTGCTTCACATGCGGATGGTTTAACTAGCAGCCCTGGTGTACACTGCACGGGTTTGAAGGCTGGCCCCACAGCATGGAGCTCTTTGTGGCTCACCACGAGAGAGGATAGCAGAGCACATGGAAGTGGTTGGGGGCTGTGTTCTCTGGTACAGCAGCAGCAAGGGTTTGCTTTCTTTGCCAGCAAGGCACAGCTGAATTGCTCAGTGGAGCTCTGTGTGGCTAGAGGTAAGGAGTACTAGATTACTGGCAAAGTCCTTGGACTAAAGCTTTGCTCTGGGAAAGGCTGAAATGCATTTACCTACATAATGTGGTTGGTATTTTATCTTAGTGCACACAGGGCCTGCTGTCCATCTTTTCCACTCCCTTCTCCTTCTGTTATCATTCTCCCTCTCTTCCCACTGTCTCTCCCTCACTGCTGTCCTTGGCCAAGCATTCAGCAGCCTGCAGGGGAGGTGGCCTCTCTAATCACATTTGTGCTAATTGGGGCCTGAAGAGAGGCATTTGCTTTCCCCTCCGTGCTGATGGCTCCCCAGCTGGGCCCTGGCTGGCTCTGCTCTTTCCCTGTGTCCTGGCTGTTCCTGGAGGACAGCAGATGCTCCCTGCTCCACCACAGAGAACAGCTGGCTGCTGTCCCTGCCACACAGAACAGCTGGCTGCTGTCCCTGCCGTGTCACAAACCAGCTTGTGCACCGTGCCACAGAGCCAGGGCCTTGGAGTGCTCCACCAGCATCCTGCTCCTCAGGAAGAGCCCCATGCTGCAAAATCATCATTTTCTCTCACAGGAAAACCAAAACAGTTGTGTCTTGGTTTCAGTGTTTAAAGCAGCAACCCTCCAAGGACAGATAGCATCTCTAGTATCTTTGGATAGTAAAAAGCACAAACATAAGTGCAAAGATTGCTGTGAAAATATGTTGATTTTTAATTTTTTTAAAATAGTAATTAACATAGCTTCTGAAGAGAGCCGTATCTAATGGCTAAGGGCAGGGCAGGACCTCGTGCACATAGAGCTGAGTCACAGGAGTAACCCACTGGAGTTTCTATATCAGTTTTTATTCAATTCAGTCATGGGATTTTCTATCCAGTCTCCTGATCATCTCCTTTTACTGCACCTTGGCTTGGACTTCTGCGTGATGTCAGATTTCCTGGATGGGATCCTGTTTGGTAGGAGTACCAGAGCACCCTACATCCCAGTTATTGACAGGCAGTCAGTGGGACCTGGCCCAGCCTGGTGGCAAGCTGGTGGGTGTGCTTCCCTTGGGCTGTGCTGTGTGCTGACCGACCCACATGTGCCCAGAGCAGCCAGCTCTGGCATGGCTTTGCCCAAGAGGGTAACAAGGACCTGACCTCCAGCCCCTTGTTCCTGATGGCCCAGCAGAGCCTGTGCCCCTTTTCCTGGCTGTGGACACTGTTTGTGTGTGAACTGCAGAGGGAGAGCATCCTCAGGGCCTTTCCAGAGACAGCAGCAGCATTATTCTGCTGGAAGCACGATGCTGCCAGGGACTCCACGCTCCCTACAGCTGCAATCCAGTTCATCCTCCAGGTGGTTTCTTCACTCCTGTTGATTAGATAATTCCTCCCTGGGGCCAGATCTAGTTTAAAAACAATCTGTGGGAAATTTTGACTTCATTCTAAGAAGTCACTGAAGGTTGTTTTTTTTTGCTTACAAGCAGAAGAATGCCAAGTTGGTGGCCTTTAGTTTGCAGAGCAGGTTGTGGCCATTTGGTCTGTGGTCACTGAGGACACTTGCACAGAGACTGACAGCTCCACCTTAAATAGGGCCTGATGCCAGCTTTCTTACAAGCCAGCAGAAACAATGAGTTTTTGTCAAGTACGAGTTCTCCTGAGCATGGGGGTGGGAAAAGAAAAATGGTAAGAAAGAAAAAAAAACTGTTATTTGAATTTTTTAATATTAAAATATTGCAAGTGGCTTTAATCACGATATCACTTAACTGCATCAAAGAAAGTGAGGTTAGTAGAAGGAACTGAACACTCCTAAACAAAGTTTCCTTTGAGCTGTTTATCCATGCAGTGCTCTGCTGGAATGCAACCAGCAGAAATAGTATCTGACTTCTGCAAAGCCCACTTAAGGTGTATTATGTTGTTAGGGCAGATCAGTAAACTAGCTCTTTCTGATCAGGAGCTGTGTGTTTCACCTTAAATCTTCAAAACCTGCCATGTTATCTGAGGGGAGAAACTGTCACTTGGTCCACTTTGTCCACTTCTCCATTGTGCCTGCAGTAAGCCTTCCACTCAGGAGAGTCTGAAATTCTATGATCAATACATTTTTAATAACCTACTGTGCATCCATATGCACTGACTCTGTGGCTGGATTCCTTTCTCCTAACAGTACCAGTGGGGTTCAGCAAAGGACAACGTGTTGTGTCCCCATGAGTGTCCCCATAAGTGTCCCCATGTGGGTGCCATGAGCCTAAACTGTGCCCATGGCCAGTGGAGGTCTGGTCAACACAATCACTGGACAGGTGTGTGGGTCACCCTAAAGCCCACCTCAGTTCAGATGCTAAAGATGCAGACTTTTGCAGCATTTGAGCTGCCTGAGGGTCAACCCATGGGATGTCCTGCTGCTATCTGGAAGGAAATTGGTGCTCTCCAGGCTATGTGTCATGTTTAGTGACACCATGATGCCACTTTATACATCCTATTGTGACTCAAATGACACCAGATGCTTATGCATAGGGAGCCCAGTTTCCTTGAAACATCAGCATGACAGACTTCTATATTCTAACTGGTTCTTCTGTGTTCTCTCTCTGTTCCCCTGTTGCTTGCTGGTGACACCTCTTTTATTTCAGGATGAAGTGTGTCTTGTAATACTTCTTTTACTGCGTCAGAACTGCCCAGCTCACGGGCTTCCATGCTAAGTGCTGCAGCTTTTCCTGGGAGTATGTCTGCTGCAGGAGGGAGCAGCCTGCAGAGGAGGGTGGGTGGGGCTCAGGTGTTGTGTGGACAAGGCTCTCAAGACACAGCTTGTTCCCACACTGCTGCTCCTGTCATATGACTGCACTTTGCCCTTTGGCCAGGACTTTTGGCACTTTTGTAAATTGTCCTTGGCTGATACTGTGGCCAAGTTCACCCAGGGCGTGGCATGGGCAGGGTTAGTGCCCCCTTGCCTCAATTTCTAAAGAAACAATGTTCAGAGAAGGTAAATTTCAGCAAACAGCCATAATGACAGTATAATAGCCATTTTTTGGTGTTTTGTTTTGTTTTGTTTTATACTGGATTATCCTGAGTTTAAAACAGAAGCACTGATCATTACACACTCTTGCAGCCTGTGGACTGTGTCAATATTAAAATAATCATGTACACTTTTCTCTACCACATGTTTTCAGCTATGGCTGACCAGCTTGGAAATCCTTTAGAGTGTTTTTTTGCTCTAAGGGTATGCCTGCACAGGAAAGGTATTCTACAGAAAATCAAGATGTGAATTTGCATTGCCAGTAGCAACATAAGGGTTTCTGCATTTGACCAGCCTTGTTCCCTTTCCTGGTCACATCCAAACTGATGGTCAATGGTACCTTGTTCTTCCTGTCCATGCTTTCTTGGGGCAGACATGGAACTATTTCTGTTCTGGAAGTTCAGTGACTCTATTGGTGCAGCACTGAGGTGCTGACCTGTGCTGACATGCCCTGTGAACTTCGTGCACATTGACTCCATTCATTTCCACAATTCACTAAGCTAAATAAGACAAATAACTTTTTGAACAAATTGTTGACCTAAGAGTCAGCACAGTGCATCATTCTGTACCATCTTCTCATGAAGAGAGGTCCTAGGAGGAGATCTCCAGACTCTGTGTTTCTGGAAGACCCCTGTCACTCTGCTTAGCTGTCAGTGAGATAAAAAACTACATGCATAAAAAAAACCTCCCCAACAACTGCAGTTTGGGAATTTTAAAAGATCATACTCTTCCTGGGAACACCAAGAAGACACTTTGTTCAGTGGCTATATCATAAAAATGAGGGGGTTGAGGACTCCTATCTAAACTTTCTTCATAACCAGTTCATCCACAGCCAGCTGTTTGCAGATGCAAAAAAATGACTTGAGATACTAGTTTTGCTTTGTGAGACCCTGATGGTGGATCTAAGGGAGCAGTTTGTGCTCCTGTGCCTTGGCTTGTGAAAGGCTTAGAATCTGAATCTTGCTGTTTACTCTGGTTATACATTTAGATAATGCCCTGGCAGTACCCTTGGGACTTGGTCTTCTGGCTGTGTCCATTGTCAAGACTTAAATTTCTGCCTTCTGGTGAAAAGCTTTATTTTCCAGCTGCTTACTCAGTTTGTTGATGAGACAGGTTGAAGAGGAGAAGCCACCTTGGATTCAGCAGGGCTGCTCATGCAGCAAGCCATCTTCTGCCTTTTTATTTTTGGTTTGCTCATATGTCTAATAGGGCTGGGCTCTAATGCAAGGATAGATTGCAGCTGCCTGTTTACACTAAGTGTGCATACAGTAAATTACTATTTTACTTTTGGTCTTAAGCTCAGCCTTTTTTTCCCCAGGCTAATACGGTTCCTCATACTCCCAAAACTCTTTCAGAAGTCCACATCATACAGACTACAATATCTTCTATTTTATGTAGAATGCATTACATCTTTCTTCCTTGAGCTACTATTTTGTTTCCACCTTCACAATTTCTCTCTGTATTTTGTCCATCCTGAGAAATTGTATATTTTAACAACAAACAAATCAACAAAAATACAAAACCATAATAAAAAAAAATTGCTGATGCTTTATGTTTGGCTACTTGTTTAGCTGAGTTTCAAAATGAGGTGCTAATGGTCCCAAAGTTCCATCAGAATGTGTGGGGGAGTTTTTCCTCCCCATACTATTCCATGTTCAATTCTTCATAGTTCTTTGGATTTAGGTCTACTGGTTGAGATAATCCTGTGAAAAACAGAGGATCTTTGGATAGTAAAAAGCACAGGTAATTAATGTTTGTAAGGACATCCTGAGTGAGTATACACAAGAAAGTAGAGTGCCAGGAGTGTCAGTTTGCTAATTGTGGCCAGGGTTATTAATGGCATTCTTTGGACAGTTAATTATTCTTTACTTTAGCTGAAGCCTAACTGGATGATAAGACCACCAGGACTCCATTTATTCTTCTTCCTACATATGAAAGCAATATGTGCCTTTAAACAGTGTGCAGAGACATAAAATCAGATAATGATGTCAGATATTTAATGTTTCTCCTCGAATAGGCTGAAAAATTGATGTATAATGTCACCCATAATTAAGTAGGATGGAAACTAGAGTGTTTTCTCTGCCAAATTCATAGGTGAGGTATGTAATGGTGGTATAGGATCACATAAGTGACCTGCTGTGTGAAAGCAGGAGGCCTAATTTAGTGAATACAGGAGAAGGGTGGGTTGTAGCACAGATGAAAATGGGTGTATTAAAATCATATGAAGGACAACACTTGGTGAGACCAAAATCCAAATATCCCAGTGTTTTGCCACTGGTAGGGTCCCATAATGGATGCTTAACACACTCAGGAACGTGGCTCAGGAATTCTGCCATGTGTCTGTGTCCCTCTGGTATAAGCACACTTGTTTTCATTAAGGTTTAGGCTGTCTGCATTGTGCTTCTCCTTAGCTGTCCCATCCTGTGCTCATCATGCATCTTTCTCTAGACTGTCAGGAGGAATATTTTTAAATGAAATTTTCAGAAATTTTCCTGAATTGCACTCATGAGCAAAATGAAAATAAAAGTGGGGGAAATCCCAGTGTAAGAGCAGATGAGAAACATGTGATAGCAACAAAGGTTTTAGGAAAAGTCTCAAAGAATGGGCATTAAGATTGCAGAAGGCAAAATCTTCAAGCAGTGGAACACAGGACAGCAGGGGTTTGACATTAACATAGAATTCCACCAAAATCTGGCACTTATGATGAGATGTCTTAGCCTGGGGCTTTAGTGAAACATGTATAAGTAGAGCACTCTGTGGCAGAGGTAACATCTGTGTTTATTGGCTATTTTCTATGGCTAACATTTGTGAGTCTGTGCTACTTTTAACTAACCCAGCACTGATTTTTGGGATGTGACTGAGTAATGGACAGTGGGGTTGTTGTAGAAGTTTACAAACAATTGATAAAGGAAAGGAACAGCAGAAGAAAGACATTACAATAACAACCTACCTGCTGTTTATTTCATACATCTACAAACAGTAGATATTAGAAAATATCAATGTGTTACTTCTGCAATGACACCAGGGTCATAAAAGTTGAAGGATTATATGAAACTAGAAATAACTTCGAGGATGGTAAATGGAACAATAACAGTGTCTAGCAGATACCATCATCTTAATCTTTCAATTTTTAAATTGCCTGTAATCATCAGTTTCTACACCTTTTAGATAGAAAACTAGCTTAGATGACTCAAACTGTATTTACATGACATAGAGTACATCTGGGAAAAGGTCTGTGACAACAGAAGGCACCACTGCATCTTGCTTCAGTGTTTCTCAGACCCTATACAGTGTGCCAAATTGTGCCAATACACAAGGATGCAAAGGCTGAAAAGCCACTGTCTCCCTGCTACTGTCTTTTACTTGTCACCTGTAGCACTTCTTCACCCTCCAGAAGTGATACCATTAGACTGGGAGAAAAAGGTGTTTTTACCCACTGAATCAAACTAACCTATTCTAAATTATATGGCTATTTTTTTAGAGGCTACAGGAACATTTATAATCTTTGCACTCATCTGAGTGTGGAAAATGCTTCCAGATACACCTCTCTGCTTGGTGGAGCCTCCAAAGCCAAGTGTGCTAGGAGGAGGAGTATGGTTCTTTTCTGTTCTTTCTATCCAGTTTCTGGTTTTCTCCTGCTTTCTGGGGTGTAATTTTCTGACACATATTTGGGGCTTGGTATTATATTGAAAAATCAGACTTCAAGGTCAACTGAAAATTCTCACTGCTAAAAGGAGGGTTTTTGCACATTGGCACAGCAGATGCATTGCTCTCCCACACACCAAAAATTATACTCTCACTTAAATGAGTGTGCATGCTCCAGATGTAATAGCTGTCCCTGAAATAACAAATGCACTTAAATTATGTCTTGAACATGGTTTCATTGACTTCAGCAGGGCAGTTCATGTGATTAAAATTAAACAGGTATAGGCACTGTCATGGGTTGCTGTCATCAGGACATCATTACATGCCCCCAGGAACTCTACAGCTCAGTGAGATCAGCTTTCTTTTGCATAAATAAATAAATAAAAGTTTCAAGATTAAAAAATGTTTTTTTAAGAAGGAGAAGGGAGAGTGACATGGCAGGAAACAGATTTTCCACCTTGACTGACAGATGCTGGAGTGAAGAGCGCTGGCATGGGCCTGTGACAGGGCTCAGGGTCTGCAGTCCTGGCACGGAGCGGCTGCTCTGGTTCTGTTTCAGAGGGTCCTGCAGAGCTCTGTGAGCACAGACAGCATTGCCTGGCCCAGGGTGAGGCAGCCTGCACAACTTACTGGTAACCAGGGCTGCAGGGGTCCTGGGCCTGGCTTTGTTTGTTGGCACCTTCACTTTTGACTAGAGGTTTCAGAAGCCTGGAGTTTAGCTCTGTCCTGACTTACAAGATGTAGCATCCTTTCCTTTGATGATTTCTGTACTCTGTATTGTGCATTCCCCAATGCACAGAGTTCTAAGAAAAATGAAAGGAAGAGTCCTCCTTCCTCTCAATTATTTTGTATGAATTCATTTAAATTTAGGGCCAAAACCATTGCCTGTGTCAGCAATTAATTTGGGTCAGCGCAGAGTGATGTTATGGAGTTCTTGTATAGCTTTTATATAGTGGTGGACTTGGCAGTGCAGTGTTCATGGTGGGACTCAATCTCAAGGGTCCTTTCCAACTAAATGTTGCTAGGATTCTACACAATCAGGTAAAATGCAGATACTCGGGCTTACAAAAATGTTATTATTTGCTGCAGGTCAGTTTGTTTGAAAATTTGTCCTAATTGTGGTAGTGCATAAAAGAGAGTGCGAAGCTTTGTGGCAATACAGGGACAAGGCCAAAACTTTGCGGTTAAACATGGGCCAAGTAGCCTTTCTTAATGATCTTTACAATGTAAAGGAGACGGAGTTCAGTGGAAGCTGATTGTTCTGCTGAGGGTGATAAAGGATGTCCCACGTGTCTGACAGCCTTGTATTCAAATTTATGGGTTCCTCTACCACTGCATTTTCTGTGTAGCCAGAACATTATCAGGTAATTAGTTAAAATACCTAAATTCTACTTTTTGAAAGAGTAAACAAGATTCAAAGCTGACATTTGAGGAGTGCATCCAATACAAACCTTGACGTAGTTTGAACAGACATGAGTATTATTGGATGTACCCTGTTCAATGCATTGTTTTGACAGCTTATCCCTTGGAGTCTGAATAAGCTGTAACTCTTTTATACAGAGCTTCTTCCTCGGATGTTGCCTTAAGGGAATGAAAGATTGGTTTGTAACAGTGGATGGGGAGCTGAAGGTCGGGAGTAAATTCTGTTTACTAAAACATATTCTGGTGCTTAATCTAATGCTGGGTGAGCTCACTCACACAGCAAACTTAGAGAAAGAAAGGAGAAAAACCTTGGCAACTTCATTAAAATGATTGGTGGTATGTGCAGGAAAAGAAGAGAAGGACAAAGAAAGGTCCTGCTAGTACAAGAAGGGTAAATACTGGAGAAGATGAATTTTACTTTCAAAATAATAACTGTGTTCTGGTCAAGTATGCCCATAAATCTGTAATATAGCCTAGGGTTTCAGAACTAAACCTTTTTTACTTCCTGAAATAAATTTTTGAGAATATTTCAAGAGTTCTTTTTAAGAATCCAATGCAGGATTGGTATGTACAAATTTATTCAGCAAACTGAAATCCTATTTTTCATCCCTCATTCAATTTTTTTATTTGTAAAGATCTTTCTAACACCAGTAAATTGTTATTCAGTACCACATGTTACAATTTTCAGGATTGTCCACTGACCTGAAAAGAGTATGGTCTATTAAAGCACTGATTTGGAGACATGATGCAAGATTGTTTCCACTGTTTAACATAGGAGGCTTGGAGTTTAGTTGGTTGAGTCTTTTAAAATATGGTACAGGTTATTTCATACTTTTCTACTAACATGGTGGGGTTTTTGAATTTTGTGAACACGGTGATCACAAAAAGCTCAGTGTGGGAGGGACAGGGACACCATCCTTAGAAATATGCTGTATAGAGAGTACCTGTGGAGAGGGTCTCTGCCTTCCCCCATCAGCACACAGGCACGGTGTTTGTCTTGCACTCTCAGAGCCCACCCAGCACTGATGCCAGCCCCTGGCAGATTTGGTTCGTGGCTGCCCTGCCGAGCCTGTCTGCAGCCTCCTGCCACTGTCCTGATGTCTGCTAATTGGTAGAATCAGAGCTACACATTGCTGTGGGGAAGTTTTTCAACTACTTTTTGGTCAAATTGTAGGTGACATAGAACCTGACATATTTAGCAGGAGGGGAAATGACTGCCAGGTCTCTCTTGAGGCTGCTTTGTAATTGCTCTTACTGAAGCATTGTTATTATCACTAATAGGAGGGCTGGAGCTGAGAAACAGCACTCATGTTTGGGAGGAAATGTGCAAGGGGAAATGGAGTAAGTAAGGAGATGTCAACGGTTGTCAGCACCCAAATTCTCCAGTGGTGAAAATACAGGAGATGGAATGTTAATTGCTTTCCTGGAAGATGCCTTCTAATATGGGAATTGCTCATATGAGTATTCCGCAGTCCTACAAGCTTTATTTGAAATTCAAAACGAGCTTTTCTCATCAGTGCATACCAGCCAGAGTGACTTTTAATTTCATGTTACCCTACAGACTTCCACCAAATGTTAATAAGTGATTGTACACAGCACGGGTGTTTGAAGGAGCCACCTCAGAAAAGGTTGCAGAATCACTTGTGCTACAATTTGTATCGAGATACTGTCCTGGGATCCAAAATTAATTTGTATTTTTGCAGTTTGTTTTCTGTGTGCTTTGCATTTTAAGGTACTTTTATATACAAATCCTTCACTGCCTCAGCAGGTCACAAATATTTAATCTCTGTGGGATGGAGGGGGAAGAGATAAAGAGTGGCTGCCCAGCCGTGTGTGCACCTGCAGGTCAGGGTGCTGGTGACTGAGATGAAACAGGAGCATGTTTGGAGCCAGCTGTCTTAGGCTCTGTGTAGATACCTGATGGCAGACAGTAAGTGAGATAAGAGATTTATAGTTTGAAAGATGAGGTAAACAATGAAAAAAATGAAGAAATTGACTCCAGATGACACCAAGTGTTATGCAGTACCCTCTGTACATAGCAGTGCCTTTCCAGCATCACACACACAAGCCACAGCTGGTACAAGGGGCTGCCCTTCTTTGCCTCGTTGGCTTTCTCCCTGATGGTACCAGCAGCAGAGATCTACCTGTGCCCTGGGGTTCAGAGCCCACTGCTCCCACCCGGGCCAGCAGGGCTGGAATGAGTGCAGCTAACTGTGAAAAGGAGTTTGAAGGGCACGAGTGTCCCTGAGCTCTGCTGCCACCAGGCTTGGGTGGGCAGGAGCCCCGGCAGCCCCCAGCTCTCCTGCCTCGCTCGCCTTGCCAGCTCCTGGAGGAGCTGGTGTGCACCGAGGGCAGAGCACTCAGACACCCCTGCCCTGCAGCATCCCCGCTCCTGCAGCCGTCCCACGCTGCTGCAGCTTTCACACTCGCGCTGCTTTGATGGAGTAAAACCCAGTAATAATTTACTGATCCGTGAAGCCTGAGATTTCATCCGGGAAATGAAAGAGACATTCACAGGATTATGCACTCCCACCATCTTATATCATCAGTCTGCCCTCTGGATTTTTACAGGTAGGAGCTGTATTGGGATTGTGTAGTACATAGAAAACAGGAACTTGAAACCAAGCAAGGCTTTCAAATGCTTAATTTGAAAACAGAAATGAGTATACAATAACATGAAATTTCCCCTGATTTTCATATTCCAAAATAAGTAACAAGGATGAAAACAAGTTCATTTTCCTCATCAGACACTTGAAATGATGTTTGCCAGCAGAAGTCACAATCATATCTTTGTCCTTTTTCAAATGATGATATTGCAAAGAACTATATTATTTATCATTTTGGCTAACGTTTAGTTTGCCTCATTCATACACAGAACTCTAAAGTCTCAGGAGAAAGAAATTAGAATAATGTAAAATGCAGTGCACATCAAGACATCTTGAAAGAGATGGAAAGCCTTAAATGCTGTTTAAAAAATGTTTTTTATCTAGAAAATCAAGGAATTTTGAATTAAGTATCCTTAGAAGATTTTAAAATTCTATATCTTCCTTTAAAAGCATATTTGTCATGTGAATTATTGCCTATACAATGTAGATCCTTATTTTTCAAATAAATTTACATCAGAAATGTATTAACATCTAAATACGAACACAAAAGAATTACTTTTTTGTGGAAGTATTTTTTTACCAAAACTAAAATAGCAGACAGCAGTTTACTAATTTTAATTCTACCAAAATTTGAATATCCAAGCCTTGCTCAAACTGGAGCCTTTTCCTGCTGCCAAGAATCCATAATCAGGAAAAGGAGTCTCTGACCTCTCTGAGCATTTTTGCAATGACCGAGTGTCACGTCAAACAGGTGGCAGTGAGCAGGGGAGCTGAAGACTGGAGAACAGTACAAGAGTCTGAGTCAAACAGATCACTGGCTGCAAGATCACTGACCACAGAATAAATGTTGCCCACTCAGTAATTTATGTAGTGATGGTAAAATTACTTTGATTTTTGTAATGTGGTAAAAGTACCTTGTTTTTATTTCATATCATTCTCAGTTTTTGTTGCATCTTCTTTTTACGTATATTCTATATTGGCTTTAATATATATTCTAGTATTCTAGTCTTTTTTTTTTTCTGTCTGACAGCATGGTAATATTCTTTCACTTTCAAGAAAGGTCAAACCAGCTTTTTTGTCTGAAGTCTTAAACAAGAATCTCCAGTCACTTTGCAAGCTGGTGCCTCCCCCATGCATTGCAGTGGGTTATTAATCCCAGGAACTAGTGGTAGACATCTTAATTTCAATATTGTGAGCAGTTGCTGCACAGCTCATTTTACCACATTCTTGCTATAGACTGTTTGAACCAGAACAGACTCCTGGGTTAATGGCTGAAGTATTAGAATCAGATGAAAATGCCTCTGCTCTGTGTCCCTGGCAGCTGACAGAGGGCAAGATGCCTCAGGATGCTCCCTTCCTGCACACCCAGCTGGCACATGGAGGAGAGCTGGAGTGGGATCCTGGGCTGTAGCCAGTGCAGGAGTTTGCCCCCTTGGATGTCTATAATCATCACCACAAACAACTGAACTGGCCAGCATATGCAAAACCCACACCAGGGCATGGCATGAACTGTCTTTTGCCGCACTGGTGTTTGGGGAGATGGAATGGAGGATGGGTGTGTCACACTGAGAAAGAGACACAAAAGGAGGGACTGTTCGGGATAGATTATGCTGGAAGGAAGGGAGGGACAAGACCCTGTTCTTGGGGGCACATCAGGTAGTAGGAAACAAGACTGGGAAATCACACTGGCAAAACTGTTCATTCTAGTATATTAGAACTTTAACCACCTACTGACCTTGAAAACTAGGAGCAAGGCTTTTGAGGTAGTTATTGCAAAGATGCAAGAGGCAATAGAGATTTCCTAAAGAGGAAGCAGGTGAGTACAGCCTTTGCTTTCGAGAGCTGCCTAGCCAGCCCCAGGACATGGGGAATGAAAGGCTGACAATAAACACAGAACTAAAGATACTTCTCATCTCCGGGGCTTTAATTTTACATGTACCACGCTGTTTAAGAAGTTTTCACGGCCTCTGGAAAGAAGCAATAGGAAACTTTAAACTCCAACGAGGAGATCTTTCTTTTCTGTCAGAGAAAAGGGCAACTTAATTACCCTGTTCTGCTTTGCTCAGCCATGGTGGTGTTCCTGCTGAATACAAAGTGCTGAGCAGGAGTGAGAGCTTAATAGCAGAACCAGCACTGAGCTGATTCACTCTGTTTTGAGAAATGACTTATTATTTAGGTGCTGGTGTCAGTTTTGCCATTAGCTCTTAAGGAGAGACGTAAACAATATTTTTCTGACGCACCCATCAGTCCTTCCTCAAAATGCACACCTGCTCAGTTCCTAACTGGAGATGTTTTTATGGTGGGGCTGCAGCCATTTTAACTGCCCTGCTGCCCCTTTGCCTATGGCCAGTCTCTGATGCTGTTGAGACTTTACTGGGCCTAAAAGTTTGTATTTTAATGAACAAAGTCTCACTGGTTTTATATCATTAATCTTCTATGTACCTTCTGCTCCATTTTCTTCCCTGTCAAAAGACTCTGTAATCTCTTGTAATGATGTAGAAATTGCAAAAATAGTGATTTTCAAATAATTGGTTTTGTAGTTAATTTTCCAAAATGTACTTTTCAAAGCTTGGTAAATTTTTGGCTTTTCCTTGGTCCTTGTTTGTGTGTTTGAGGGGTAGGGCTTGTTGTTGTTTTGGTTTGGTTTTGGGTTTTGGTTAGTGGTTTTTTGTGGTTTCTTTTTTGAAGGACTTTAGGTAGAATTTTCTATGTCATTAAGTCTTTTTTGCAGCAAATATAAACCAGATTCTTGTTGCAGCACACCCCAAATAATGTGAATGACTGTTATAGAGATTCAGCCTAGAGATTCAGCCTTTTAAAGAGAAATCGTACAATATTATCAATGGACATGTCTGAAAAGCTAACTTTTAAATTTTTTAATTAAAAGAAAGAAGCATCTTAGTCTGCTATCATTATTTTTCACCTGTTCATAAATATGTTAATCTTTATAAGTTTATCTAATTCTACTATGGACATTTTGTTATCAAAGGGAGAAAAGAAAACAGAAGGCTTTATGCATGTCAAAGAGCCATTTACAGAAGACCATTTTCTCAATCCCTGAAATTTCAGATAGGGAAGTTGAGTCATTTACTAAAGGAATTCTGATGTCAGTATTCACCATTTTTCTAGTGGTGAAGGCTCATAAACTTGAAAGTTCTTAAAGCTTTTCTAAAACCTGTGAAGAACTCCTGGACTGGGGTACTTATTTATTATTCTTCACTTTTGACATTTTATCACCCCAGAGTGACTAGATGAGTAATTCTATCAATGCTAATTCTAACCAGATAATCAAACAAAGTGTGAGTAAAAACATTGCCACTGTGGGACAACATCCCCTCAGAGACTTAACTTACACTTCCCTTCCCCTGAACCCTTCTGGCTCTCATCTCTGTCCTCCACTTCCTGTCACCACAGTAAACATATGGCATGACAATTCTGGGGAATAATCTCTCATGAGAACAATTTCTGTATTTGAAAGAAGCAGATAAGCTTTCAGGAACCCAAGTCCTTCTTTGGACATAAAATTGAAGCCCTGAGCTGCAGAGGTAAATCCTTGCTACTTTGTTATTAATTAGATGAGTAAATCATTTAAGACAGCTGTGAGTGGCTGGGCAGCTTGAGCCTCAGGAATAGCATGGGGAATGCTAGATAAGATAAGAAGGTGATTATCACTTACTGGAGAAAAAAAAAAATAACAGGTAATGTATTGCCTAAGGAGGAGGAGAAGGTTGATGGGGGGGAGAGAGGAGAGATTCTACAATGTTCCATTAAAAATGTTCCATTAGAAACTCCGTTGACTCCCATTTTTATGGATTTGAGTTCCTACCATCCTCTTTTTTATGTTTTGTTTACTTTGTAGGGAACACCAGAAAAAAGGAAGCAGTGAAACAGAATAAGAAAGCGCTTCTGCTCTGCAGCCTCAGGGTTGGAAAGCCATGCTCCTCTAGGCCAGGACTCAAAAAGGATTTGCAACACCTAAAAAGTAGAGACAGAACAGCACTGGAGAAGAAAAAGGAAAATAAATTTTGTCTGTGGAATGAGTCATTGTTTGAACTGGAATCAGCTCCACAGTTGGGCAGCTGGGGGATGAGGTACAATACATTGATTTTCAGTTATGAAAATGTCTCACAGAGCTCTTTTATATGACATTGGATGCATGTACCTAAAGGAGAATTGCCAATAACAGCTAAACAGGAAAGAGGAAAATTCTTTATAAGAAAATAGATATAATAAAGATTATGAAGATGTATCTTACCAAGAAACCATTATTGCAGGGAGGCTCTAAGTGAGACAAACAGTAAGACAGCTTGTTCATTATAGCACACTGCGCATTGTATATCATAATAACTGCACTGTACTGATATTCCAATGCTTCCAAGAAGCTTTACATTGTTGTTTCTCTTATTTTCTCAGTAGGCTCCTGATTCAGGAACAAGATCATCCTGTCCTAATAGAGATTGGAGCACGCGATCCTTGAAATGATTTGGCTAGTTGCAGTGCTGTGAAATGTCTTCTCACAATAATTTCTATTCTATAGTTTGTCTTCTGACTGTAAATAAAAGCCATTAACAAGCCTTATGAGTCAACACTTTGGCACAGCTCTGTTTACAGCACACCTCTCCATATGGAGATTTTCTGATTATGCTTTCTATTCTGACATTTAAATAAGCATATTCTGAGCTTTATATTCTGAGCATTTAAAAAGTTCTTTAAGAGCTCAAAGCACAATAGCACAGAATAATTTACTGTTGTTTGAAGAAGGCTTTCAAACAGCTCTCCAGATGCCTCTGAAGAGAGTATTGACTGCTGGTGTGAAAGCTGGAGGATGGTGATGCCCAGTGTCAGACCTCCGCAGTGTGTGAGATCAGCCTACTTCCATCAATCCACATGAGCCACAGGCTTGGCTTTGTTCATGCTATGTGAGTTATTTGTAACTACAAAAAGTGTCATGTTCAATGACCAGTGGCAGAGAAATAGATAAAATTTTAGAAACTTCATCTGTACCTCACTCAAGTGCAAAAAATGCCCTAAAATAAACTTAGCTTTAGAAAAAGAGAGCTGTCCTGTGATATCTTATATCTGAGGATATTTCTCCAGCTCCTCTGGAGTTTCCATATCCTTTATTGTCTCAGGAGTATTTCACAATAATGGGAATCTTCCAGCAAGAGTCTGAGTAGTGCCAGAGATACAACAGAAAAGTGGACTGAAGTGGACTGAATAACAGATCCTGGGCTGTGCAGCTTTCTGCAGTAACAAAGAATTTTAAGTCTATAGAGAAAACCTCCTTTTCCATGCCAGCAGGCCTAGGACTGAGTTTCATGACTCCTGCAGCAGTATCACCCCATCCCCTCTAAAGCTTTGCCCTGTGCCTTAGTACCTCTACCCATCAGAAGGAGTAACCAAGCACTACTCCTGCTCAGTGAAAACCCTTCCTTGCTCTCCATTCCAAGCTAAAGGCTCTTCTCCAGAGAACAGACTGCACTACATCCACACAGACTCACTGGCAGCAATTGTCTTCACCCCAATGTGAATTGGTTGGGGGACATGAATCTCACAGCCACCGTGGGTCATCCTGGCCCAGGGACTCTTGATTTGGGAATTCAACCTGGTCCTAAGCAATGCCTAAACAGGAGCTGTGCCTCTCTGCCACTCCTTGCCCATGAGAACTGGGTCATCAAGAGTGTGAAACTTTTACAGCAAAAAGTAAAAAGGGAAAAGTGGAGTTTTCTTCAGCAGTGTAGTCCTGCCCAAAGTCTTCTAGTGGAGTTTGAACTGATCCAAGCTGGTCTTTTACTCACAGGGTATTTGACAAGAGCTACAGCTCCTGAGCAAGTCCCAGCTGGAGGCACTTGGCACTCTGCTCTCAGCTGTGGCAGATGCATGTGCCACCTTGGCTGGCATCACTCCCAGAAATACCCAGGGAGTACGAGTGATACTGAAGAGACACAATATTTGTGTTATATGTTTTTCCCCAAATGTTTTGATTCTTAAACTCTATCTGCTGGAGCCTCCAAAGCTGTCCTGGACCTTAAAGTTATTTCTCTATCACAGAAAACTTTACTGCTCATAAACTACTGAGTTTTAGTGGGGTCATTAGTCACTTTCTGGAAGAACACAGTTCAGTAAAGTGCACCAGGACACAAAAAATATTTCTGGCAGAAGACACCAGCATGAAGGGTGATTCACCCACAGGAGGATTACAGCAAATTACAAAGCAACCTGGAAAGCTGAAAGCAGGGATGAACGCAGGAAAGCAAATTTGATTTTATATAGTAGGAACTTGATATATGAAGGGAAATTAAGACCAAGTTTAGAAAATGATGACAGAGCATAATCAAGCTACATCCATCTCATTAAAGCAAGTTTATTTTCAGCTTGTTACTTTGATACAACTTCCTTATGTTTTCATGCTATATCTTTAGTCTTTGATGAAGGAAGCTGAATAAAACTGTCCATCAAAGAAGTTTTATTTTATGCATCTTTTGAGATGTGTGAGCCATATTTACACTCCAACACCAGGGGATCTTTCCCACAATACCATGACCTGGAGGATTTTCTAGCCTGCAGTAACCGCAGGTGCATGCCTGAGGCTGCTGCAGGGGCAGATCAGGGCACCCTGGCAGCTCCTCCAGATGCAGGAACACAAAATGCACCATGATTGGAAAGAAGGGCAGGAGCAAAGGCTGTGCCTGTGCACATCAGGAGGGCGTCAAGGAGAGTGGTTTGGGATAAGAAAGTCTCTCTTCTCCTTCATGTCATTATCTACAGATACATTCACACTGTGGGTCACTCCATGAATCTTACCTACTTTCCCAGAAAACTACTATCAAAAAGGCTTTGCTCTTTGAAAGGTAAATAAAAGAACTGGGTGCATAGACTGAAAAGTCTTTGTTACAAAAGGTGTAAGAAGTGAGCTCAAGTCTCACCAGGGAGTTTGCTTACAGAGGAAACACTAAAAACTCTCTTCAGCTGAGTGACAGTACAGTAAGATGAGAGAACACTGAAAACCCCACATTTTGTGGATACAAAGCAGGTATGTGTTTCCTTCAGTTGTGGGAAGTAAGTCTACACCTTTTACTAGGTACTGATGATGCTCTAAAAGAGGATTTTAATAGAGATTTACATATGGCTGAAAATCTGGTCTCTTTGGCCAAATACTTTTTAACAGAACTCCTCCTGCTATTACTGAGAATGCCATTACCAAGAATAAGCAAACTTGCTCTAGCCCAGAATCAGCCATCACTCAACTGCTTTTACACAGCTCCAGGTGAATGGAGGGGAATTGGATGTTCTCCAATGGCTCTTGTGAATCTGGAAATCTCTTTGGCTATTAGTGCATGGATATAGCAACATCCATCACAGCATTATACCTATGCACAAGTGCTTGGAAAAAACACAGTCAGGATGTTTCTTTGTTCCTATGTATATTTAATTATACATTCCCTTCTGAGCTGCCTCCTTTACATGGGAGTATCTGCCTGCAGAGCAATGTGCTGTTGGATTAAAGCTACAAAACATGCAGACATCAGCAATATATTGGTTTCTGGCAGCAAGGGTTTGTCGCACCTTGTTAGTAAAGAATTTCATTTTCAGCCCAGTATATTGAGTGCAGGATGGGCTGGCCCCTCAGGCTTTAAATTAATGTTTTAAATGAGACAGAAGCATTCCAGGGAGAAGACATTACCTGAAAATCACACATCTTCTGGCATATAATTCTACTCCATAATTTTGACACCTGAATTAAATCAAATTTGTATCTCTATTCCTATTTCAGAAGGATATTTTTCTAGGTTTCTGATGTAGGAACGAAGGACCGAAGGAAAGAGCTATGCAAAAACAAGAGAGGACTTCCATTTACACATAACAAACACGTCGTAAATACCAAAACAAAACCAAGGTTCAGTAATTATGCTAGAATAATCACCAGGACTTAGAGAAAAAAACAGAGCCTAGAATACTGGTTCAAATGTTTAACAAGATGAAAATTTCAAAATCTGGATTCTTTTGCATTTCAGAAATTGTGCGCTGAGAATTTTGAAATGAAAATAGATGATTTCTTAAACCTGCAAATTTACTGAAGATAAGGTGGAAAGTAATTGTTTAATAATCATTTCTGCCCAGGTTTTCTTGTTATTTTTTCCTTTAACCAAGGAAAACCACATAAATCAGTGCAACTGTAGGGATTTTATAATAGTTGTATGCTTTATTCCTTGGGAGGACTCATGACACAATGAGTAAATTTTCCATTGCACAGACTATGTCCTTCCACATTAAAATAGCATGTCTGAAGATTAATGTGCAACAAAAAGTTCAATTACAGACAAGACTTTAATGACATTGTGCACAGGGCTTTAATGTCATATCAACTCTGATTTTGGGGCCAAAAACGGCATCTGCCATTTTAGAAACACACAAATAACAGTGCACTTTAAAGGAAGACACTCTCTTTTGTTAAATGAAAAGATAATTTAATTTTACTGGAATAAAGGGGGCATAAAAAGAAGTAGGATCTACAATCATCAAGGCCTCATGGAGAAGTGTGAAACACAAGATATAACCCAAACAGCTTCATATTGTTTAAATCTAGGTGAAAACAAACATTTTAAGGATTTTAGATTTTCATACCATTTGAAAATGCAGAAGGCTTGTGTCAGATCTGTATTCCACATTCACCCTTTGCTGTTATCTCATGTCTTTTTGTAGCATGAATTCTGATGTGGTTGGAGTGATGCAATGCAGCTGATAAAACAGAGAATTCTGTCCCTGACTTTCAGCCTTCCTAACATCGGGTGCTGGAGCTACTGATCAACAGAAGAGGTAATTTATTTATATACTGAATTTTGGAATGAACAGTGAGCACGGTGCTTGTACACAGTACAAGGTGGGAGAGGATGTTGATTCTAGTATATGTTCACACAAAATAATTTGGCTCTGCAAAAATTATCAATCCAAGTTCCAACTTTATAACATGACATTACAGTATAAATATACTTTTTAATTCTACTTGGGTAAGAGCTTGCTAGTGGATTGCCTAGGACAGATCCACAGTTAGTGTGAATTAATGGCCATGGGGAATTATATTATTTTCAAAGAAATTTTAGTCCTTATAATGATAAATATGGGGAAAAGTCAACCTTTTTAAAATGCTACTGCACTACCAAGGTTCCTTTCTCTGCATATTCTGAATACTCAGGAATTCAGAATAAGGAGGTGTTGAAATCACTTGTACTCACTGGGGCATCAGCTGGGAAAAGTGAGGGTTCACTTGGGAAAGACAGCAGCACAGGGCAGGAGAGTGAGGCCAGGACCTCAATCTAGAAAACTTGCTTTTCAGACATTTTAGCTGCAGCTGCAGGTGAACTTAATTGAAATGGAGATTGTTCACAGCTTCTTGTGAGTCTCCCCACAATTTCAGAGATGCATTTTGGAGGTTACTTAACAGAAGTAAAACATGTGGGACAATGTATTGGTGTGTGCATTAGAAAATATGAGAAGCATTGCAAAGCCTGGTTTGATTTTATGCAGTGTAAGCATACATTTCTGTGACTGCTCCTTAAATCCTGATACAGTCATTCTTCACATAAGTTAGAATTTATTTTCTTCTTGCTTCATGTGATTAATCTTTTAGTGAAAGAACTAAAAAAAAAAGGTTTCTTTCCACATTGATTACCATCCAACATCCTAGCTCTATGACGCAGATGAATTACCACGAGCTTTATTTGTAGATGCACGGTCTTGGCGAGCACAGCAGGATGTGAGAAGCTCAAGGTCAAACAGTGAGGCAGCACTGGAGGAGAAAACATGCCCTGCTCATCCTGATTCCTGTTCCAGCACCTCTCTGCTGGTTCATCATCCAAATTAGTGTGGGCACAAAGAGAAGGCTTAAGAAAATATGCCAAAAATCAGTGTACCTAGGCAGATGATAGAAAGCAGAGGAGAATGTATCATGTCTTTGACTGCCTCCCCCTGCCCAAAGGCAGGCTTATTTATCTCTGGCTCTGCCAGTTCTGTTGCTTTTTTGTGTAACCTGTTCTTAAAAGCAACACTGGCAATCCCCTCCCGTCCTTAGGCAATCTTTCCTGGGAACTGGGCTGTATATCCCAGGCCTCCAGATTTGCCTTTCCTTGCAACAGTTCTGGGGAATTGCCACTCACATGCTGACTTGTTGTGGCTGGTCTTGATAGAACCCCACGAGAGAGATAAGGCATTGTGTGGGCTGCTGCCATCCAGGGCGTTTTGTCCCTGGGTGAGGCTGGGGCAATGAGGGACCCTGTGCATTGGCTGCTGAAGGATGGCTGGGAATTGTCAGCGTGCACGGAGAGGTTTGCAGATGCACATAACAGATTCTGGCAGCCATAGCCCTTTGGCAAGAGTTGGAAGGTGCTCTGGCCCGGATAGAGAGCTGGGCTAATGGTGCTGTGGGCAGGCACAAGTCAGCAAAGAGTTTCAGATGGTGTTCTGAGAGAACAAGAGCCCGGGCAGCTTTGGAAGCAGAGGAAGGGCAGTGTCAGGAGTGAGCAGGGAATAGGAGGGAAACAAAATATTCAAAAGTATGTAAATTTTAAAATGCTACAATACAGAAATTATAGGGCTTTTTGGGAGAAAACCTAAGGGATGGTTTTCAGCCTTACAGCCCTAAGAGCAGAGAATAAAATATTAATACATACCATTTCTTTTTCTTCTTTTATTGAGTCTAAGTGGGTGCTTTCTTAATACCACCTCCTATATACCCAGTACTTATTCTGTCTAAATATCAGTACATCAGTTCATATCTGTAAATCAAGCCAAACACGTGTCTCTGTGCCCATTAGCCATTCCTAGTGACTACATCCATTGTAATGAATATTGTATTTTAATAATTGATGTTTCACATGCCCTATTTTTCTCTTCTTTGCACTGGGACCTTCTCCAAATGCATCTGAAGCATTCCTGGTAAATGGAAGGTAATGATGAAGTGAAACTACTATGTGAACTTTTCCCTTTTGTTGATGGTCAGAATTTACATGTTAAATTAGAGTCAAATTTCAGCTCAGTCACTGGATTCCTCTTACAATGCTAAGGAATTGAGGTTTTGTGATACCTTCTCCGAATTCACTGGAAAGGAAATAATGAAACATTCATGTAAGTAAATTACAGCTCCACACCCTATTAGTCATAGAACTTGAAAGTAATTTGAAATCTTGAGTATATATGAATTATTGAACAATGAGTGAAAATGAAAGAAAATGGCGACTATAACTTGCACTTCCACCATTTGTGTAAATTGCTATTGTGGTACCTCTGTTCAGTAATTTCAGGGCAGTGTTGAAAGAGCAGCAGAAACCTGTAATATTTAAAAACAGTAGGAGCCTTATTACATAGCAGAGCCAGAAGGCAGCACCAGATCAAAGATGAGAAAGGACATGAAAGGGAACATGCATGGCTCCAGTTGGTCCCACCTGAGCTCATGGATAGGTTGAGCTCTACACCTCTTCTGGTTGCCCTCCTTGCATTTGGCTGGTGGAGGAGGACACATTAACACATTTTGTTAAAGACAGATGGGGCAAGCTGAGAACAAAGGTGTGCCCCAGCAGCATCTCTGGAAGTGAACATGAACTCTGTCCAGTAGTTACAGTCTATGGGATGAAAGGGTGAAAGATTTTAATAATACATGGATAGGCACTGCAGAATAGCTATCCAGAGGTACAGATTCAGCTTTCAGAATAGGTGTATGTGTAATCTTGAATTTTATAAAAGGTCTTTTTCCCGGTATTAAGGTTTTTACATATTCCCAATTTTTATTGGGAATTTTAGGACCCTCCTTTAAAATTTTCTCCTTTTCTTGATATGAAGATTTGAGTAGCACTTTTTTTTATGTCCAACACCCGAGTCTCATTCAATTTTCTCAACTCCTCAGCACCTATGCCTTCACTCATTAGCTCTTCCTGTATCCTACAGATTTCTCTTCTGGAATAATCTTTAATATGGGCTCTTTTTGTTGATCCTTCTATTGATCCTTCTGTTGATCCTCCCCACATGAGGCAAGACTAACTTCTGCAGACACCACTTTCATGGTAGCATTATGTTTTAGCAAGACCAGATACAAAACCTTTCTTTGCTTAGGAGTGTGTTTCTCAATTGCAAACAAATTTCATTTTGTGTCTATCAAACTAGATATGTGATTTTCATGTCTAATTGATGTCTGGGAACAAAAAACCTTCCAAAGTCATTTGTAATATTTATATTGCTATATTGTTAATATCTTTTCTATAAGTAAAGTACTTAAGTGCTTTTCTTAAGTAACTTTAAGGAATTTTTTTCTATGCCATCACCACTACTGACAAGATTACAGCAGACTGCTATTTATTTTTCCTTTTTATTTCTCTTTTTTCTCTATTACTCAGAGATCAAATCTTGATTGCTTTTTGATTGTGGTTTAGTTTTTTCCACAGCATTTGTTATTACATTCTGCACAGTAGTTCCAATTCCCAGATTTTATTTTCTGGACTTCACAAATTTCTTGTCTATTAATTTCTCTGTTGTTTCTCACTGGTATCTCTTAGTTTCCTACATGGAAACTCATTAACCATACCTTCTATCTGATGACTTTTACAAGAATCATTCTTTCTCCCAGTTCTGCTTCCTCTCTGCTCTCCCTTCCTTCTGTTTTTTTTCCTTTCTGATCAATAGCTGGGGTCTCCAAGATCCTCTACCAATCTTCTTTAGTCCATAAATTAAATTCATAGTCATGCACAGATCTCACACACAGACTTTGATAGAGTTCAAGAGGAGTCCTTTTTTTACAAAAGCTTTCTGATATTTTCTAATGAAAAACTTTCTTCTACTATCAAACTTTGTGCTCTTTTAATATTTATTGTTTTGACACATCACTTCATTAAATCCAGCCAAGCTTCAAATGTCTGTTCGTAAATGAGTTTTCTAACCCTGTCTATACCAGAACTGTCTCTTGGCTGTTTTCTCTGAGAGGATATGACCCTTCAGTTTAAAGAAAAACTTAGCCTGGCAAAAGGCAAAGCTGGAAAAGGCAGACAAATTTTGCATTTGTGGTTTAATTTTAGAATGAGCTGAAGAACCTTTTTGGCAAGTACAAGCTGTACTTTCATAGTGGCCACGCTGGCACAGCCTGTGTAGCACTGGAAGGGCCAAGTGGCAAGTTCTGTCTGCAGTCATGAAATGAGATCCTGGCCCTTGTCTGCGAGGAGGCACATGAGCCTCGGGGCGCTGCTTGCCCTGTGTCACAGGAGAGCTGTGAGAGGGCTCCAGGCAGCGCTTTGGAGACGGGCCAGGCAGCTCAGGCAGCTCCCTCTGCCAGTCCAAATCAACCCTTCACAAGCAGGTTAGCTTGGGCAACTTATCTGGCACCTAGACAGAAGCCAGGCTGAGAGGAAACAGGAGTCCTTTGTGAATGTCTCACAAATAAGAAAAGAAACTAATTTAATCAAGCGCTCTAGAAAACAGATAGTATGAGCAGTTTCAGTTTAAAGCCAGAGCAGTCTTAGTGAACCAGCTGTAAGAATATGAATACAGATTTACCCAGTGACAACTTGCTAGATATCTTTTGCAGAATCATTGTGCCATTTTTTGATAGTTAATGAAGTCCTTTAGGTATCAGGGCTCCAGGAAGTGATAAGACAGCTTGTGAAAAGGCAGCTTGGGCAGTTCAGGTGCTTTCTGCTTGGTATTTACAGGATGCCTTTGGTTATTCCAGGTGAGATGGACTGCACATTGCCATGCATACAGTGTCTTGATAGGACTGACAATTCCTTGAAGAAAGGTAGAGCTCTAAGAGTCCAAGAGAAAAGGGAGAATCTTATTTCTCCTTGTACCTTTGTGAATATAATGCATAACTTCTAGATTTGTAACATGAAATTTCTCTGCATGCACTTCCAGTGTGACTGAAACACTGCTGATTACAAGTATAACCTTAAAAATAAAAGTGCACCAGAGGTTTTGCTCTCCAACTCACCAAGGACATTAATCAATGCTCAGCAAAGCCTCTTCATCTCACCTCTCCCCTCACCTCTAGAGAAATCACAGAATAAGAGAGTAAATATCTTGCTTCCTCCTTGTTTAGGCTTTTAACCTCATTGTGCAAGCCCAGGGAAGAAGCAGCAATGATGTAAGTAGGTAAATTAAAGACTGGGAACACTTCTGGTCTCTGTCTCTCCTCCTTTTTTTTTTCCACTGCCAAATTAAGAAAACGTATACCAGGACTTTAATGAGGATCAAGGGGTTAAACCAGAACATGACTTTCAGACCTGAATGGGAATTACCTTGCTGTTTTCTGTTCACCAGACTTTTATGACCTGAAATGAGGCTGTGGGAATTCAGTTTGCTTGCATGGGGCATAATGTGTACAGGATGAATTTTTCTGTTGTTATTTAATTTAGCACTGCAAAGCACCCACCAATTCTATTTGAGGCTACATCAATGCTCTTAATGTTGCCACTGTGGATAGGCTGTTTATTTCAACAGATAGTCCTCAGAAGCTGATAAATTTAAAATGTTGATGCAAGTGTTTGAGATTGCACCACCAGTGCCAAGCCAAAATAAGACTGAGATAAGTGGAGCGATTAAAAACATAGGGCATTACTGCTGGAAAAATTTCAGCTTTTATTTAAATGACAGCACATGCAGTTTACTGAAACTAGTAGATGGAGATGTTTTCCTTTTTTTTTTTTTTTTTTTTCTTCATTATTTGTTTTTTATGGTCAACATTTCAGAGTGAAAATGGTAGCAAAGGCCTTTTTCATTCCTTAGTTTTAATTTTCTGACCCTGGACACGGCAGCACCTGTGTGTGAAGCAGTGCTCACCTCCCACCACACAATCCCAGAGGGCTGTCCAAGCTTCTACCTGCTCTCACTCGGTGCATGTGCTACCCAGGCACTGGACACTGCTGATGGTGTGGAGTAGGGCAGGGCATTCGGTGGTGGCACACGACTCACTGCTGAACCATCACATGAGCTGTATTAGTTCTGGCCCCTAACCCATATAAATCCTATTTAATACATGCCTATTCAAGTATATGAAAGAAGATAGACACAGTGAAGATAATATGAAGAAAAGGTAGTATTATGCTCACAGCAATGCTATGGGCCCTTGCTGTGACATACACAGTGTACAGTTGGTGCTGTAGGGACACCCTTATTTTACCTCTGATACACCAGGAAACTTTCCCAGCTTTGTTTTGCAACCTCCCACTGCAATTCTTGGCAGCACCTTGCTTTTATTGTGGTGAAATATCTCTTTACACAAAGTGCCCAGGGACACAATGGAACATTTGTCTCTACCAGGAGGCAAGTATTAAATACCATGCATGAAATAATAGTCAATAGTACCCAAATGGATTCCCATGGGAGAGGGAAATGTTTCCCTGTTTCTCCAGTGCAGGTGTAGGCACAACAGTACCGCCTTTCTGATTCTTCCTCCACAAAAATCCCCAAAAGCCAACCAGTTTCCTATTTTCTGGCGGAAGAACAGCCCTTTCCCCCTCTAAAACGCATCAGATGCTTGCTGATGGTGGAATATCCAACTCAGTCAGTGACTGAAGCTTTGAAAGGAGCCCTTTTTGCCCTGGAAGTTAATTTAAAATGAGCTGCATTTTTGATGCTGTCAGAAAGCTTGGCTGGTTAGTCCTCAAAGGTTACAAACAACAGGAGGGAAGGGAGGGTTCCTGTTGTGCTATGGCAACTGTCACAAACTCGTGTACACATTAGCAAGATCAAACGTTTGCTCAGCCTGGGAAAGAGCAGGTAAACACCACACTAATCCCTCTGGAGCTGTGAGACACACGGGCTGCCGGCATGCGCGGCTTTCGTCAGAGATGCAAGAAGTCAGGCAGGATTCGCTTCTCTCCTTGCAGTTTATTTATTCAAGGTTTGTGCTTCGCAAGGCTGCCCCACTTGTTCCTTGTCATGCAGCTGTGCTGACTGAAGTACAAGGCAGTGTGGCACAAAGGGAGACAGAAGCTTCAAGAGGTCAGCTTTGCACTAGAAAAGCAGAGAGCAAGCTGATAGCAGGGTACCAGGGACCTGTAAGCCTGGCTGCAAGCTCTGCACTTCCTTAACCATCAGACCTATCTGGCTCCCCACAAGCTGAACTGGGGGCTGAGGATGCATTTCTAGTAAGGGTAAAATGCCTTTGAGCTGATGTAGAAAGTACATCCATCATCATAAGTGATTTGGTGCCTGAATCAGGGTTCCCCCATGGACACTTTCTTTCCTTTGGGATCCAGGCTCCAAAGGCTGGGTTTTGGTATGATCCCAGAAAAGCTTAAAAGGATACTGGCTAACTTGAGTGAGAAATGACTTAGGCTAATTTTATATCCTCCTAACAGTACTGAAAAAAGCCTGTGAATCTGTACTAAAATCTGAGACAGTACTACAGGCTGTGCAGAACACAAGCACAAAATTGCGATTAGCCTTGCATGCATAATTATTTTCAGGCCATGTGAATTAAAGGAAAAAAAACCTCTGAAACATTACTAAGTATTGAGGTGGACATCTCAGAGGTGCCTTCACTTTGAATCAAGCCAAGTGTGTACTATGGAGGAAAAAAACAGTCCTGAAGAACTGAAAAGGCAATACGAGACTCTGATGACACTGGAAAGCTGCTTCCTTGTTTGTCCAGATCCATCAGCATCTAAGGAGCAGTGGTTTGCCTTAGCTACCTTGGAATATGTTAAGAGACATTGTTTAGGTTTTCTTTTACGTGTCTTTCCAAATTTGTTTTCCTCAAGGCTTAATCAAAATTTTATAAGTAAGGAAAGATACATTTAGCAGGGTCTACTGGGTGTTAGTGGTTGGTAAGGCCTGGAGGAAATGCTGCTTCCAGAAAATAAAGATGTTGACATGAAAAAGTGTGTGCAGGGGGAGACCTGCCCCCTCCATCCATCCTGCTGAGCCAGACAGACACACAGCCAGGGATGCAGGACAGGCAGTGGCAGTGGAGCTGTTGTCAGAGCTTAGTGGCCAGGACATTTTGATAAAGTAGAGAAGAAAACCAGGCTGCATTCCTGTGTCCTGCAATGTTTACAAGTGCTTCCTGAGACAACAGAGAGAAAAACTAATTTGGTTTTCTTAATCTGAAGGAGATGATACAGACACTGCTTCACCCACACAACCTAGGGGAAGATGCAAAATTACACATGCCCAGAGCTATGGGGAGCTGGGCCATTCTGCACCTTCTGCATTGAAAATGTGTCCTCAACTGAGGAGCAATGGATAGAGGGGATAGTGAGGAAAACTCTTCCCTGTCTGAAACTAAGGGAGTTTTGGACTACAAGTGCAGGAATGTGTCTCAATCTGTGAAATTTCTTAAACTGCATCAAAGACATTGATCAAAGTCCAAAATTTAGTTTTCTTTCCTTGAATCCCATGGTCTGTTGCTTGTGTGGAAAAAATTATGGGTTTTGTGCTCTTAAGGGGAGGAGATAATGAAAAATTCAGAGGGCTCACAGCCTGTGGTAAGGCTGATAAACTGGCTTCTAATTAACTGCCAGTCCTGAGAGCAGGAGTGAGTCTTCATGCTGCAACCTGTGACTGCAGCGAGTCTTGCTCTGCGGTGCTACAGCCACCTCACATGGTAAAAGCATGGTAGATGATTCAAAACAAAGCAAAAAAGCTTCAAAATTATTTTGGCTTGTTTTTTACTTTAAAATGTGAAAGTTGCAACTGCAACTGGCAAATTTTTTATGTTTGTAAGAGTCCTTTTCCTAAATGTTTCTAGCACGTAGTAAGTAAAATGGACCTTAGGCTACAACTCTTTACCATTACTTCTGCTACAACTTGAATCCAGATAAACTGGTGAAGGTTTTCCGGAATAAAATGTCTGAACACCCTCAAAAATCAGTGATATAGTCCTGATATGACAGGTAATCTTGTTTATATTTCACTGTTTACTTTGTAAGCAGGGAAAGCTTTGCTCTTACAAGATTTTTTTCTTACAGTTTTAACAGCAAGATGAATGTACAGCACTTTGTGAATGTGACAGCTGAGTTCTGTTTCACTGCTCTTTAAAATATTCTCTGCTTTCTCTCTGTTTAGAAAAATCAAGGAATTATCAGGGATTTGCTTTTTCACCACAAATGCAAATGCACAGGATGACAGCTGAGCCTCACTGATTTTTAAGGCTTCACAGACCTGTCTTGTAAACATTAATGGCATTTGAGTCATCTTGTCTGCCTCCTCACAGCCACACAGAAAGTATTAAATGTTGGGACAGTGGGGCAGGAAGGGAAACCCTTTGGTTTAAGATGCTGTCCACAGCTGCCATGAAAGTTCAGTCTAACTTATAAGATTTATCGAGTTGGGAGACCTTTTTTATCCATTTCCCACCTATATAAAATTAATAAAAAAACAGACAAGAAAGCTTCCTAATAAGGCAGTCTAGATCTGAAGAGCAAATTAAGGTCAATTCCTGAACAAAATTAAAGCGTGAGCTGCTTTTCTTTTTCAAGTAGTTTTACTTATGTTAATAGCCACGGTTCCTTAGTTTATGAATAATTCATGTGTGTGAGTCTCCACAAGACATGAGCCTGCAGGTTACAAACTTGTATTAAGCACTGACTGGCTTAGAAATACATTGGTAAAGAAGTACAGAGCAACTTTTATTTGGTGCTAAAGACAACTGCAATGCAACAATTAATTATTGTGAATGAAGATGGTTAAACAAACTCCATCTACATAAGCAGAATGTAGTAAATATCTTCAATATGTCTTCACCCTGCTGTATTGCATTTTGTGCCTTCATTTTATGCAGGAAAATTTTAAGAAGGACATGGCTACATTCCTCTGAAGGAAAAAGCACACACATTAAGCAGTATATATCAGACAAAGATTTTGGCACAAAGGTTTTGGCAGCAGAATGATGATTCCAATTTAAAATTTTATTTATTTTCTCTTTATATCCACCCATATGTTCTCTACAGTTCTGAGCAGGGTGAGCCACAATTCTGGGGGCTTTGTTCTGGTGATGTTTCTTCAGTGGTGGCCATTCCTGGTGATTCCCACCACCTCAGTGACAACTGGAAAGCAGTGTCAGCTCCCCGGTTCCCACCCCCCACCACTGATGTCTGTTGGCATCATTCAGGATATTGTACAGCTTGACAAAACAGGGTCTTCAACATGCATGAGGAGTCTCACCTGGAAACAGAATCCTAGGAGGTCCCGTCTTTATTTGATCCAAAGTTCTCCTGAAAGAGGCACCTTGCAAGATCTGCTGATCTCTTCCATTTTCCTTAGCACTCGGTCCACAGTCACACCTCTCTGCTTGTCGGGTTTTCCCACCCATTGTTCTTCCGTCTGCTACACACAGATCATGGAAGCAGGGGCTCAGCAGGAGAGCACAGCATGGAGGAGAGGTCAGGCAGGGAAGGGAAAAAAATAATGGAGAGTGAAGAATAATGAGGAGGGTTATGTGTCAGGGAAGAAGAAGAAGCAGAGACTGTCAAAAGGTGAGAAGGGAACGTTCCAGTGCTTGTGGGAAGCCTGTGAAGTTCCATCTGTCTGTACATGGACATTCTGTAAAGGAGGCTGGAATGGCATCTCCTCCATACCGTGACTGCTACAGATGTCAGTCATGACTCGGTGAGGGCCCTGCATCAAGTAATTTTGTTCCACCTTAATACGCATTTGTTGAGTTCATTTTGAGTAACTGCCATGTGACAGACTGATCACATGCTGAACCTCTCCAGGAAGAGCTGAATGAGTGTTTGTTTGGGTTTTTTTTTAATCTATATACCATATACACACTCTGAGCCAAAAAAGTATTTAGTACTGCACAAAAGGATGTGTGTTTTGGAATTAGAGTGAGTGAAAGAGGTCATCTGCATTTAGCAATGACAGGTTGCAGTGGATATAATCCAGCCCTTTGCACTCAAGAGTTTGTACTTTTGAAAGGCAGCCACACTCATAACAGCACTGTGACATTTCCAACAAATAAAACACCTTCAACCCAAGTTCAGGTTGTTCCTGTCAGCCTATTGAACTTGGGAGTATGAATACACATGCAAATAGCATTGCATGAAGCAATGCAGCTCCTTGGGTGAGAAGCCATGGCATGGTGGAGGAGAAAGCAAGCTGGAAATTGTTTGTAGTCTCACCTCCACAAGCTTTTTTTAACCTTGGGTCCTTGCCATGAGTCAGGGGCTGGGGAACACTGCACCCACCAGCTGCAAAACCCCTACCCTGGTGGCCCCAGCCTCTGGTCTTTTGCTCCATAATTTCTGCTGAAACCATTCGTTTTATCTCTTGTATTTGTCCCCTTTGTCTCAGTAGCCCAATAACTATATCCCATCTGTGCATCTTGAACCACAAGTTGAAATTAGTCTCCTGCCAGTTGGTACTGTTTCAGTTGTTCACCTGGCAATGTCTAAAAGCTCCCTTTGCCCTTGTGACCTGCTCTATTAAACAGTTGTCCCTGGACAGTAAGGGCAGGCTTTAATGACATTTGGATGCCTTCTGCTCTGAGTAAAGGATAAGACATAGATATATCTGACAAATGATCAGGAGGGGTAGGAGGGATCTGTATGTGTTTGATCTCATTAACAACATGAAGTAAAGAACTGAGTTCTCCTGACTGATTACCATCAGGTTAAAAAGGTCAGGCCAGGGATGATGGCTGTGAAGGTATTCAGAGGCTTGAGGAGATTGTCACTAAATTGTGGGCATTGTTTTCCAGTACCTGTTGTTTAATTTGCAGTGCAGATATTAATATATTCTTCCCCATTGCTGGGTGCTTTGCTGACCCCTCTCCTCCCTCTGCATGTTACAGACACACAGGTGTGAGTGCATGGCTCATTGGGGTGATGCTGGGAAACTGCCTCCACCACAGGTTTTTTCCTGACCTCAAGTAAATTGTATAGCATTCTTCATCCAATCCTTCCCCTTTTAAACAGACTTTATATCTGCCCAGCCTATTGCAGCAGTGTACCAACATACCTAAACTGCCTTTTAACCCCTGTGAGACAGAGTTTATATTAATCCAAGTGAAGTGTGGCATTTATATACCTTAGGACTTCTTGGCTAGGTCTTTGATACATGACACTGCACTGAGCCATATAAATGCTCCTTGTTACCAGTGTTTTAACATTTTTCACTTTGGAACCCCTGAAATATTTCAGAAAATGTACAGACAGCTTCACAAATGTCCCAGATGTAGGTTGTGTGTATGTGAATGTCCTTTCCTTAGCCAGCACTCCCTTCAGTTCACATACAGGTCAAACCCCCCATCAGTAAGTGCATTACAATAGCCAATCTTTCTTTTTGCTTGTGTTTTTTTCCAGTGAGCAGTACATGATACTGAGTCAGTAAACAGCTTAGCACAGGCAGAGAGAGGAAAAAAACCCAGCAGGAGGGGTCTAGGTAAGGTTAGTCATTTGAGGGGTCCATGGTGGGCCTGCCCAGCCCCCTGCCTGGGGCTGTGTGCCCACACTAAAGGGAAGGCTGTGTACTCACAGTGCTGCCACACAGCCACAGATGTGGGCACAGTGCTTGAATGCTTCTCCCCTTACACTTTAGTGTCCCCAAGACACAAAAGTGGATCACTGTGTGAATCTTGGATTATACTATCCATCTTTCCTTTCTGGAAGCATGCTTTCACTCAAATGTCATGTAAAGATTTTTTTTTCCTTTTTATCATCTGCTTGATCTTTCTGTTGATGGGTCTGTTGCTTCTAACTCCGATGACATTCAGAGTTGTGCAAGTGCTTTGCAAACATGGGAGAAGATGAGTCTCTGCTTGAATGAGATTACAATCTTTGAAGGCAACAGCAAACACTGAGCATGTGGATAGCTCCTGAAAGTACATCTGAGAAAAGCTGGCTGAAAAAAACCATTGTTGTTAGGAGCAAAATCTTAAAATTCCAAACACTTAAAAACAAATTAAATTCTCTGATTTGTCTTAAATTAGCTTTATTTTGTGTATTAGATGAAAAGATGGATGGATGGAATCTTTGTGCTTTCTTGTGAAGTTTGTCATAGTGTCGCAATGTCTTTTCCATTGATTTATCAGAGACTGAGATGTTAGCAGGTAAACATTTTAGTAGCTATTGTGGTAACTATGTCAAAATATTGGATGAAAAACAATTAAGCCACTCAACCCTTTTACAAAACAAGAAAAATATTATTATTATCTTGTCACAAGGAATTTTGTTTTGGGAAAAAGTACCTCTTGCCAAAGTAATGTATTGAGAAAAAGCCAACTTTTTTTGTGGCTCATGTGTCTCAGAGAGCCTTCAGCCTGTGCAATGCAGAGCCTGGCCCTGAGGTGAGGGCCAGTTTCCATACTTTGACTGGAGCTGCTGCCAGGCAGCTGCTCGTGCATTGCTCAGTGTTGGTGAGGCAGCTCCAGCCCAACCAACATCAGAGAAACCTTTCTCATTATACCCAAACCCTGGCTTTTTTTCCTGCTGTGTAGTCTGTGACATAGAGCACAATTTTTTCATGTGCATCACTTTATTTCCAGCAGGGAATTTACAGAGCAACTGTATACTTCCACATTGGGATTTAAGGCTCTGCCCAGCAAATTAAAACAGGTTAGGAAACTGGTTGTTGGCTTGGAGGTTGGTAAGCAGCTCAAGCAGTTTACACAGCACTTGACCTGCATCTCCTCAGCACCTCATCTTGGGTTCCTCTGCCATCATTATTATACTCTGGGGTTTTTTCAACTCAAAGTGCCTGAAAAAAAATGTGATGGTTTTTTCAGCTACATTTTTTCCTGTGGTAGGAGGGTGGTGGTTAGTTTGCAACACCTGTAGGGTAGTTCTGGCTTGTGGAGGCATTCGTGGATGCAAATCCCAGCTTAAACTGGAGGACAGAGCAGAAGGAGCCAGTCTGATGCAATCAATCACAGCCATCCTGTCTGCTAGAAGTGGGCCTCACCTGTGGCCTCTCCCAAACCTTTCTCAAGAAGGATTTGGGAAAATTTTATCTAGCATATACCAAAACCCCACCTGGAAGCCTGTTAACCATTCACCAGACACATCCAAACTGGATAATTGGATGGCCACTGCTCAAACCTGCCTCCTGGCCTTGTGAGCTGTTGGTGGGGATACTGTGATGCCTGTGTTGAGGATCAGAATGGGACTGCCCTTAGCACCACGTGTAGGCATGATAAGGAAAAACTCAAAATTGTTGTCTTTCAGTTGTTATTTATCTAATTATTTTAAAACGCCTTTCTTTTTTTTTTTTTTTGTTTTACTGATATGTTGTTGTCGATTGCATCTGATGTTTGTCTTTGAAAATGACCAATTTTCTTCATTTTGAGCCTTCCTGAGTGCTCAGTTCTTGGCAAGCACCATTAGCCTGAACGCAGCTTTCCCTCTTTGCTACTCTCTTATCTATAAGATGATTATCAGTTGGCTAATGATTTTTTCTTATTCCTCTCTAGACATTTTTTTCTGCTACTCTTCAACACTGGGAAAGTGCTTCAGGGTAAACTTCCTATCCTAACTTTGTATCACATTGGAAAATTAATGGAGAATATGAACAATGTCTACCTCTCTGATAGAGAGACAGTGAACCTGTCTCTAACAAGCCCTTGGCAAGAGCCTTCCATTCCTTTTACCTGTCCCACTGCAATCAGGGTGCTCGTTCTGCAGGGAGTTTTCCTCAACCATGCGAGCCCCAGGAATGGTCCAGCACTGCTGTGCCTTGTTGTGATGGATTTACATTAGCTGGTGCTCTGCACTATTGCCCAGGACAGAGGATAACCAGGCAGTGTTTCTCATGCACTATTTAGATGATTTAAATATTTAGAAATTTACACTAGCCTTCTTTTGACGAATTCCTCATCTGCTTTCCAAAAAAGAGTCTCATTAGCTTAGGACCAAAGCATTATTTACCTACCATTTATTTCTCAATATTTTGCTATCCCTCAAGAGCACATTAATGCTTCCCACAGCATGAGCTGCCACCAGCGCTGCCCTGGTGAGCTGACAAATCTCAGGGACCCTGCTGCAAAGGGGACAGGGGCTTTGCAGGGTAAATGAGGACAGTCTTAAGAGGATAATGTGGTGTTTGGTGATGCTTAGCCATAATGCAACAGAGCAAAGGAGGCTTTTTCAGAAGAACAGATTGAATAAATAAGACATTATTAGAAGATCCTTAGCCAACACACTTCTTGTTATTATGAAACCTAAGATCAGTGTAATCCTTAAAAGGTTTATAGTTTCTGTCTAGAAGCACCTGCCCCCTCTCATGGCACTGAAAGGTAATTTTCCCTAGAAGACAGATTCTAGTTTTCCTGTATCAGTGGCAGTCTAACGCTGTATCTACATCTAGTGGATCTCCCACAGCATTGCCACTGGCTTCAGTGTGGGTGCTGGCAGCATGCAGCTTTGCCCAGGAGAGTGAAGTGCCCTGGCTGTGCCTGCCTGGGAATGCCCTGGTCACACCAGCCTTTTCCCAGCCCATCAGTCAGCAGCCAAGTCTGATAAATCTGCATGTTCATGTTTACAAACTCTAACTCAAATAAACAGGTGTGAGTGTCTCTTGCAGAATAGCACCATAGGAGCTCACCTGAGCCCATGCAGTTATGGGCAGTTATTTACCCTGGTTTTCTTACATGTGTCAGTGTTGGTACAGTTAATTAGCTCAGTGTCACCTCTGTGGTGCAGTTAATATTCTCAGTGCCTTAACCTGTGCACAGCAGAAAAGAGAAGACAGGAGGAGACAGAGGCAGTGCAGCTCAGCTTAATTCTTCTATTTTATTTTTCAGAGACCATTACCATTAAACACCATTAGAAGATCTGTGTCCCACTCCTCATCTCTACCCTACCTTTAGGTACATCACTCTGGACATTGCTTGTTCCCCTTCTCACCTCTGTTTTCCACCCTACCCCAGTGTAGTTTAACTACTTATTCCATGGCTCTTTGGGGCTGGTCCATCACAAAGCATATCTGGGGAGCTTCAAAGCAAACAGACAACTGTTCCTCAAGGTAAATTGTTGTTTGGGTAATTGTTCCTCAACGTGAATGCACTACACAGTCACCATAGAGAGCAGGTGCCACTCTGACTGTACCACACACCTATGGGAGGGGGCACAACCTCCCTTGTGCCAGCGAAGGCCAGTTCTGACACTGCAGAGCAGTGACTTTCTTCTGTGTCCCCCTCCTTGCTGTCTGTGCTCCCTGCTTGACCCCCCTGCTTCACATGTCAACCCGATGCATGTGACTGGCTCCACTCCATCTGTCTCCATGGTTCAGGAGAGCACCTCACCCCTGTCCCCCAGTGCTGAGTAGGGATGGTGCTGCAGCCCTGGAGCAGCTCATCTCCCAGACACCTGCACTGCTGTTCCAGAGCCAGGGATGAGCTGCAGCTCCTGCAGCACTCTACCTGCCCTATCCAAGATGTCCATCAGCATGGCCCAGCTGCTTGCCAGAGCTGCAGTAGGTGTCTTTGCCTGTTTGGATGGTGGCACAGGCTCTGCAGGGTGTGAAGAAGCTCCTCTTTCTTGGGGGTCCTGCAGCAGTCAGGGTAGGCTTTACTAGAAGCAAAGCTGAAGGAAAAGATCCCAGGCAGACACAATCACCTGTCTGAGCAGTTTTTTATCATTGTCAAATCCAGATGTTCAAACAGCAGGAGACAGACTCTCAAAATCATGAGGCTGGAACAACCTTGGGATTTTTTAAAAGCCCTTAGTGCCTTTCTATTTGCTCCTGTGTGTGCTCAGAAGAGGTTTTCAAGGTTTTTAACTTGGCAGCCACCAGCCAAGACTTGGCTGTTAAATTCAGATTGCATTTAAACTGTACTTCTTTAATGAGGTAATTCTCCTCCAAAGTTAAAAGCCAAGCTCCTTGTATAGGTGATCAGAAAGGAGCCAGGGCTTCTGAATGCTGCTGCAGTTGGTCCCATTAAAATATTACCCCTCTCAAAAATCTTCTTTTTCTTCATGTGAGGCACTAAACAAAGGCACACAAGAACTCCCACTGGGGGTCTAAGTAACTCCTTCTGTGCATTGACTATATGGAAAATCCAGGTGCTGCCTTTAGAAGAAATGGGTTTTTTAATGTTCATCTGCTGGAATTAGGCTAGTGAGAAAATACTTAAAGATTCAGCATGAGCCTGCTGAGTAAAAGAAACTAGTAGATTCAGCAGCTGCAGAAAATTGCTAAAGAATCTAATATTAAAGATAGCCAAAAAATGTAAATTGCATTCTATGTTTACTTATAATTTGTGTTAGAATTATGTGACAGAAGTACAGTGTACAAGACACCTAAATATGATACAAAATTAAAAACTAAATCTGAATAATGAAGTTTAAAAAATGTAAAAATCTTGTATTTGAAATGAGAGAAGAAATGTATTTCTCAGGCCCTCTTTCTCTGAGAATAAATTCCTTAAATTAACTGGGACCCAAAAAACTTTCTCCTTGGACATGTGATCATTTTATAATGGAAAATTGTTTTATTAAAAAAGACTACCAAGTGTAATTTGTACCAATAAATAAAAAAATCCTACAGCTGTTATGAGGCACAAGCAGAAGAGACTCATTAAATACAAAATAGCTTCAATAAAAGGAACACTGAAGCAACTGCACTAATCTCCACCAAGGTGTCCTTTTCCCTCTCACAATTTCTGCAAGATAGATGTGGAGTGGATGCATTCAGACAACAGAAAAAATTATTAAGGTGGTCCTTAACCAAATCCAAGGAGAACTATTACCTTGCTCATTCACTATGGACAAGATAATGTGTTTAGCATAAGCCCATTTGAGTGCAAAGAATTGTGCAAGTTCTCCAAAGAAGGAGTCCCTTTCCAATTCATCCTCTAAGAGATCAAAAGAACCCTCAGCAACCAATGAAACAAATAAGCAACTATTTAAACAAATGAGTCAGCCTCAAACACTGATCACAGGGGGAAAAAAATCAGGTGTTGTTTTTCATGCACTCCTCCCCCTTTCCCTACCCACTACTGCTCCAAATGCATGTGTTTGGCTGTAAATCTATAATTGTACGCTTTTGTTGATAAATCATGTTTGTCTGGAGTTGAAAGAGTTTTGAGGAAGTTCTTTGTCAATCAGTGTTATTAATGACATAGCTGTAAATCTCACTGTCATAGTATTGACTGAGTAAATAAGTACTTTATGACCTAAAGGAATATTTTCCCGGTGAGAAAACTGGTTTGAAGAAAATTGCCTAATCTTTTTTCCGTTATACCTCAAAGTCATGCATGCAGCTGGGCACCCATTCAAAGATGAACTCAGACTGTCTGTATCTCACAGGATCAGCAATGTGCCGATTTTCTAGATGTATCACTTAGCCTGAAGTCCAACAAACTGTTAAAAATGGATATGCTTTTTGATTGGAGTGGAAATAAAAGAAATCTTTGTATTCTTCCTATAATCCCTCTCTTTATAATTTTTATTTTGCACATCTGCGCTTCCAAGTAATTCTAGGGCTTGCCTGTAAAGAGATCAGATTCAGCCATTAATTTCCCCTTTGTAGATCAGTATTATCAGTAACCTGCCTCAGTTTCCTTTCCGGTAGTCACCCTCCACAGCACTGCTGGTGTGACGATTTAAAGGCGGCTGCAAGCCAGGCTCATGTGAAGGAGTCGCGGCTGTGGCAGGACGGGCAGAGGCAGCAGCGGGGATTGCACCGGCAGCCAGGCCCAGAGTCCCGCAGCTTCTGCCGCGGGTCTGAGAGCCAGGCTGCTCCTCGGCACGGCAGCTGGGGATCAGCACATGGGAGACTGCTCTCCGCCCCGAGGAGATGATTCCCCTCGGCCTTTGCTCTCCGCCTCGGTGGGATGATTCCCCTTAGCCTTTGCTCTTTTCCCAGGGAAGATGATTCCCCTTGGCCTTTCTTCTCCACCCCGATGCGATGATTCTCCTTCCCCTTTGCTCTCTACCCCGGTGGGATGATTCCCCCTTGGCATTTGCTCTCCGCCTCGGGGGAATGATTCCCCTTTGCTCTCCGCCCCGGTGGGATGATTCCCCTTGGCCTTTGCTCTCTGTCCCGGTGGGATGATTCCCCTTTGCTCTCTGTCCCGGTGGGATGATTCCCCTTTGCTCTCCGCCCCGGTGGGATGATTCCCCTCTCCCCGCTGCTGTGGTGCCCCTGAGGTCCCCGTGTGCCCCCCTTGAGCCCCGGCCGCCGCTCCGTGCCCGGGGCGGGCCCTGCCCCTCGGAACTCCGGCGTGCCCAGGCCGCGGGATGAGGGAGCCGCACTGAGAGCCCAGAGACACCGCTGTGCTGACACTGGCGGGGCCCTCGGAGAAGCTTTCTGGTGGAACCCAGGTCGCTGGTTTAAAGCCGTGGAGTCTTAAACAATTCCTGATCCAGTCCCTGACTGAGCCGAGAGCAGCGAAGCTGTTCAGTCTGTGCTTTGTCGGCTCAGAGCAGAGGAAAGCTGTCCCTGGGGCGATGCCTGCAATGAATCTGAGCTGAGTGGCTTTCCCCCACTCTCCTGCATCGCTTCCTCACCAGCAAGCCCCGCAAGCTGGAATGCTGCTGGCATCTCTGCATCCCTGTGCCATCGTGAGCAGGGGGGTGAGCAGAGTGCAGCCACCTTTGGAGGCTGCAACAGGGAATGGAGGGGTCCGGGCACTGAACAGGGGCCTGGTGACCTTGTGATGAGATCAGCTGAATAAATAAAGCCATCTTTCCTCTTTTACAGAATCACACAATAATTTAAGATGCAAAGGTATCACTTCAGATCATCTGGTCCAATCCTTGCAGTACTCAAGGTCAGATCCACCTTTGATATTAGATCATGCCACTCAGGGCCACATGTAGTCAAATACTGATTATTTCCAAGGACAGAGATCCTACTAGAGATCTCAACAGGTTTTATGGATTTTAGGACTGATGAGAAATCATTCACAGGTTAATTTATGCCCTTGGATCTCACATAAGCAACTCTGAGCTCTTCTTGGGTAATTCCTTGCAGTACATGTGAGAGCACGCTTTTCCTTCCTGGAAGACAGCTGAACCCATAAGATCCAGGTTTGCTCAGCTCTGTTTCTCAGTCAGGCTTTCTCTCTTCCCCTTTCCTGCCCTTGGCTCTGCCCTATTTCAGTGGACTTCAGCAAGAAGGTGTCCAGCAACAGGAGTTACTCCTTTCTGGTTTTGGGAAGCAGCTGGTACATTTGAAGTGGCACCAGAAACATGGTGAATATTAGCTGTACCTCTGAGAAGAGATTGTTTTACCCACGCTCGTTTTACACAAGCAACACCATGGCCCCGTTATTGCCTGCTATGACAGATAAATCCCTGAGGGCCAGATTCAATAAATCTGTCTGAGTTATCCTGAAATCAATTTTTAGGTCTTTTGTGACCTTGCATGAGGCCAAAATGATTTTTGTTTATTGAATTGAAATGTACCATGTTCTCTGGAAAGTAATTAAGGTATTATGCAATGTTAGTTGGCATTCCAAAACTTGCAGAGGATGTTTTATAATTCAGTGTAATGAAATGACATAATAGAGTAAATGATTTTGCTACTTTTTTAAATCCTACTTAGGAATATGTGACAGATACTAAGAAACTGATTGCATTAATTGAAAAAAAAGCCTAATCTCTTTTGCATACATGTACTGTGTGTGTAAATTATTTATTTGTTCTTTAATTCTAGTAATATATGTTAGAGAAATCTTCATATTAAAGATAGACTTTATCCTGGATGAGATGTCTCTGTGTGCATGGTGGCCTGTCCTCTCAGAGAGAATCAGAGTTCTTCAGAGAGAATCAGAGTTCTTCAGAGAGAATCAAGCACAACTTTAAAACAGACTGTGGAATAAGTTTTAATACAGAAAAATATCTTATAAAATAATCTATTTTGACAAAGGGTAAAAAAAGTGTATTCTGATGCTTTTTTAAAATATAAAATTAATATTCACAATAAAGAGTTACCTAGTTTCCTTAAACTAGAACTATATTAATATCAAATTCTACTTATTTCAGTTTCTTGGAAAACTGTAAGACTGGATTGTGATGTTGACAGTGACAGAAGGCAAGATCTGAAAGCATCATGGTATAAGAAGTCCCAGAATGGGAGGAGGGGGGAGGAGAGGGGCATGACTTCAAAATGACAGCTTACCAACAAGATAAAGAATGGCATTTTGATTTTTAAAAAAATGTGCAGCACTCACCAGACAAAATCTCCTGTTTCAAATTCCTACAGTGGAACTTTTCTCAATCAGAAGAAAGTTCACCATCTCCATAGGCATAGACCTTAGGACTTGTTTCCTAGTTACTTGAACCATCCATAGATTTGAGATAATTAACCACAGCTTTCTTCCAGAAGAAGAAATAAGGGGAAGTTTATTACCTATCAACAATGTAGTTTCCTCCTTCTATCTCCCACATGTTAGACTGGCAGAGACTTCCCAACCTCAAATTCCTAAAGTGTATTGGGAGCTGGTGTGTTACATGCTGTTTATTAAATAAATCCAGATTTTTGGTTTTATCAAAACAACTATGACTTTTTATCAAAAGAGAGACATTGCCAGAATTATTGTGCTGTCTGATGACTACCTTATCCTAAAACCCTGCCTTAAGGGCCAAGTTCACAATTGTTCATCTAACAGAAATGCAGCTGAGGTCAAAAACAGGTTTTGTGGTTTAGGGGTACATGATGGGTATAGCCTTGGAGCAAAGCAGTAAATTTTTGTATTAATTACATTGATAGTGTATAAAAGAAAATATTTTTTGTAAAAAAAAAAAAAAAACCACCAAAAAACCTCACAAACTCTAGCAATTAATCAGGACTATTTTGGAGGTGAAGTGGTATGCAGTTAAAGTAGTTTGTTGACAAAGTAAACAGTAGTAGCCTCAGGCATTTATTTTTATTTCACAGCTCCCTAACTCAGTAAATCTCCTAAAAATTATAAGGCAACAAAACTCTGGAAAGAATATATTTGTATTTCAATGGACAAAGGCATCAATATTACTTTAACAAATACTATAAAAATTCAAATTATACTTTCATTGCTAAGCTCCAAAACTCCAGTAGATTGACCATGGCACTGCTTAAGGTTTTGTATGGGCATCATGACTTGATTTAAACATTTGAGAATTAAACTATGAACTGTCAAAGGCAAAGCTAAAAATAAATGTTGCATATGTTTTCTCTCACAAGGGTGAACAACTAATAGAAGAACAAAAGGTTATTGAGTAAATATAGATTTTTGGATGGAGGGAGTGGGTATAAAGGTTCAAGATATTTTAGTGCTTTTATGACAGACGGACACAAACATTAAGAAAGTTTGACCTATTGTGTATCCAAACTGTAACAAAAAGTGATTTATGGCTTATTTAAACTTGTGGTACTGAGGTGGAAGGCATTCATCTCATTCTATGCATGCTTAGAATAAATCAAAGCTGATTTGTGGATAGGACATTAAACTTGTTTTGTATAAAATTGAAGTTAAAAAAATATACCTGTGTTTTCTCAGACTACTCTCCCTAGTAAAAAAATAACCAGTCAACTGGTTAAAGAAAGGGAAGGTCTTCCTTTTCCTACACAGCAAACATGAACAGCTGCTTGGCTTGAAATGTTTCCCTAAATATGAATAATGGCTCTGGATGAAGGGGTCAAAGTATGAAATAATCATCAGCATAGCACAGCCAAACTTTTGGCAGAGAATTATCCAAATCCCATTTAAACACATTTTCAGATCTGATCTTCCTTTTGTAGCAACAGTGAGCAGGGTGAAGCCAAGGGGAAAGAGAGCAGGATTTAATAGAAAAATCATGGAACTGTGCTTACAAGAACTCAGCTCAGAATACAATTTACTATAATATACTTGGATGCTGAAGAAGCATCTTACGAAAAACAATGGAAATAGCTGAAGGTGCTTCATGCACATAACAAATAACAATTTTTAACAATCAAAATAATGAAAAAAAGAATTTTTGTATTGAAATTTCATCTACTTTTCTCAAAGTTTCTAAAGTGAGCAGGACTTCACTGATTTCAGTTACCTGCAGTAACTCTGACATTCATGCATTGCCGTTATATGGTTTGGAGTTTAACATATTAGGAAGTTGAAGCCAGCCCTCAAGGTACTTGTTACCAGATTTATGTGTGGAAAAACCACAAGCTATCAGATGTATGAGAGCTGAAGCACTTCCAAAAATCAGGTGAATTCCAATTTTGTGGAATTCGCTACTCTTTGCTATGTCCATTTTGCAGTGCCCATCCAAAAGCATTCAAGGTTTCATTTATTTTATTTTCATACACACACACACACACACACACACACGTATATATATATATTTTTTTTTTTTTTTTTTTTTTTTGGACACAATAGGACTTAAAATAGCCAAACCCAGTGTTTCTATATGGACATTTAGCACACACATGAGGGCACAGGATTTGGTCTTTAATTGGACTAGTTTGAAAATTATGCAAAATTAAACATCAGCATTGGCTTTAGTTCCCAAAGACTGGATTCTGAAAGTTTCCATTCTCCTTTTTTCAGAGTTTCTTTCACCTTGGTAATAGAAAATGTTAAATTAGGAAGTATTTACTAGGAAAAAGGAGAGATTTTTATTTTAATTTTATTTCCTTTGGCGGCATGAAAATGACACTGCTGTCAATTCAGAAAAGAAATCCTTAGGCTTCTAATCTCTCTCAGTAAATGCAATCCTGCTGAATTATTACCTCTCATATAACTTCTGCATTTGCCTAACATGCACAGATTTGCAGGTATTCTCCTCTGCCCAATTCCAATGCTCAGTAAAGCAGAGAAGGGATCTTGGTTCTAATCCAGCATAAATCCCTGGTTAGTTTTATGGGGCTATCTCAGGTAGGACACAAGGGACAAATATAACTCCAGCATGAATCAAGATTGTGGAATGAACAGACCCTCCGAGCGTTCAGAGCTGTTTTGAAGACTTTAGGATTGCTTTTTCTATCGTTGTAGCAGTGGCAAGCTCTCGGTTTTGCTTTGACTCCTGGGCTCAAAGGTTTGATTTGTACTTGGCTTTCAGTTAATAAATATTTGGGATCTGACTCTTGAAGTAAAAGAAAAGTTAAAACTGTCCACTCTATAGGGGCAAAAAGGATGGATGCTTCTCAGGAAACACATGGGGGTTGTTTCAGGTGAATTATTATCAAATCTCTCTATCAGACTTTACCTCTCTTTACTTTGCTACAGCACCGGGGCTTTGCCTTTCTGCAGGGAGGCCAGTGGGTGCAAGAGGGCCCTGCTTTAGTGCCAGGGCCTTCCAAAGCACAGGAGGTGATTTGAGAGGAATGGGGGAGAGGGAGGGGTTATGAGGAGTACCGTGATTTCAGCATCCTGGTTGTCTCTTATGGAAAGAAAGGACAGAGGGAGACACTTTGGTCTCTAGCAAGCACAGGCTGTGTTTCATGTCTGGATACGTTGGTAGCTGGTTTTTTGGTTTTTTTTTTATTTTGGGGTTTGGTGATTTTGGTTTTTTTTGGGGGGGGGTGGGTTGTTGTTGTTGTTTAAAAAGGTCTTTTCTACAAAGTCAAATCTGTATTCTATTCGGCAGTGGGGTTTGAGGAATGAGCCTCTACTCTTTGACAGTAGAGGGTGTCAAAATGCTACAGTCAGAGTAGTCTTCACCCTGATGCACACAAGGGGAATACTCTGTGGAGGGCACAAAAATTGTGCTGAATCCAAAATTGTAATGTTGAGGAAATGTCCCACCTTCCTGCAGGGATAGGGAAGTAACGTGTGTAAGGTGAGACAACTTTTTAGCCTTTGTTTTCATGCAGCTTAAACCCAGAACAGACTATTCAATGTGAGAGTTTATTATGACTCATTGAATATATAAATAGACACAAATATTTATATATAGAGAGAGAGAAAAATTGAGAAAGCTCTATGAATAAGAAAGCATATTTCCGTTCTCATAGCCTCTGAGGAAAAGGAAATGAATAAGAAATAAGAAAAGGAAAGGTAGCCCCCACAGATTTCTGCAGTCCTGATCACAATGCTCACGTGTTGAGAGGCTTTATTGTGAATGAGGTAAGATTGTATCTTGCCTTGATCATCTCATGTCTGAGATGACAATCCGAACATTCTCTGAAACAATAGTTCCTGAACTAGAAAAGTAGATACTTTTCTATCTACAGTAGAAACTGTAGATATTCTTGTATTACCTTGGACCTAACTGAATTAAAATGCATTTTGTGGAACTTGAAATACTCTATAGTTTCAATTCCTATACACCAGAAATATATTCATAGTATTTACTATCTTGCCTTTAGTTTTTTTTTTGTTTGCAAACACACCAGCAGTGGTTTTATGACATCTCAGTCATGTGAACAACTTTAAATGAAGAACTGGTAACCTGTCAACAACTGTCTGACTATTGGACACCTCTTCATCAACAGTTAATTTTCTGGGATCTTCCATTGCAGAAAAAATGTATTTTGTTTGTATGATGTATGTTCTGTAATGCAAAAATTTTGGTTAAAATAATATGCTGAAGTAAAAAATGTGTAAAAATACTGTTCTGTAGAAGAAAATTAATTGCAAAAATTAGTTGTTTTCTCTGTAACAAACTGCTGTACCAAATATAGGATAAGACCTTTTCACTAGATTTGTCTTCTGTGAATCCATGTTGGCTGAACTGAGTTATATTTTCAGATTTAATTGTTTGCTGATAGAATCCAAAGTGATGAGTTTCATTATATTACCTGCAGTGGCAATACTCCATTCTTTTTGAATAACTTCAGATTTTCAAATTTTCTCAAACTGGGCTTCAAGGCTTCAGAGATTCTCCTGAAGGTGCTGGGAGAAGCAAAGGGAATGATTTCCATAAGCTTCCAAAACTCAACTGCACAAGACCCTGAGCAACCTGATTTAATTTAGGAGTTGACTTGCTTGGGCAGAAGATGGGTCCAGGTGACCTCCAGAGGTCCACTCTAACCTAGATTTTCCTATAAATCTATTTAATATTTTATATCCCAAATGTTGGTAAATAAATATCCCCCCAAGAGAGGGGATAAAAGAAATAATCATATAGCTGTGTCATATTGCAAGAATTTACTCAGATTATCTTAAATCTATAATCCATTAATTTTTCAGTGATTAACCTGACATCTTGAGAATTTTTGTGTATTTTTTGTACAAGGTGTTTCTAACTGTTCTGAGTGAGTAATGAGAATTAACATGCTGGTATGGAAGATTTCAGAGAGAGAAGAAAATCACACAATGCTGATATCAATAAGAACTTCCATTGTTTCATCAGTAAAGAGGTTTCTAAGAATCTTTTGCTCAAAATTAGTTATGTAATTGCATGTCATGACACGACACGGAGGCAGTGGACTTAACACCTCTCCTTTGTCACAAAGGAAAGTGTAATAAACTGAGGGCAGCTTGAATAGCTAAGTTCCTCTCAGTTGGAGGAATACATATGTACACAAAATCCATCAACAAAACACAGCACAGCTTGTTGCAGAACATTAATGCTACAGGAATGCCATCACCTTGGAGTACTGAAGTAGAGAGGTGGTGATCCTGCCTTAGCTCCTTAGCTACATTTTCCCTCAGGAATTAGTTCAGAATTTCAATTTTATATTAACTGCAATGAATCAGTTTCTCTGCAGCTGTATCTGGAAGAAGTACAGTGCCTTTTATTTTTAGATGCATTAAAATCAATTTCTTGTGATTAGTGCTTCTCATTTTCTGAACTTCCTGCTTTCTGAGCAAATGGCAATTAGTTTTCTAAGAATACCCAAGTGTTAGGGAGTAAAGTTCAAAAAGCTCTCATGTAAAGTTCTGCTTCCATTCATCTACAGCCATTTTTTTAAAAAATCCTGATTTCAAGACCGATTCCAATCATGCACCTGTTTGACTCAAGCTGGAGGATCTGACACAGCATTAACCTTTTTAAACAAAAAGGGACTGTCTGGGATTTTGCATGCTCTGTAGGAACCTTCCAGCCAGCAGTGACTCCTGCAGCAGAAACTTCCTCTATCCCACTGAAATCTTCCCCAAGGAGCTATAAAGGGAGAAATTTCATTTGGTGCATATTGAAATGCCTGGTTTACTTTTCTAAGCTAGCCCATGTATGAATTTTTAGTATAACTCTAAAGGAATCACAGAATCCTATGCACTGAATTGGAAGAAACCCAAGGAATCATCAAAGGCCTACTCCTGGTTCGTGACTGATCAGTTTAATCTTTCCTGCAGTTGTTTACATGTGACCCATAAAATGGTGTACCAGAGTCACTTTGATGGCCCTGAATGCACCCCTTGGGCTCCAGAAGCTGATGGTGCACTGGTGGCTGTGTGGATACCAGCCCAAACAATGGGCTCTAAGATGCAAGTGAACTCATTGCAAAGTTGGTAATCATGCAGTGGGTTGTCAAAATAGGGCTTCTGTGCTTAAAAATATGTTGAGGGCAGAAGGTTATCCTGATAGGTCTGAGTTTATCCTAATCACAGAGCCCCTCACTGCTCCCTTGACCACTTTGTCTCATTAGCTAGGGAATTATCTGAGTCATCCTCTTGTTTTCAAGGCAAGATCAGCTTGCAAGGCAGAACCTTTCCCTTCCACCCAGGAGGTGTCTGCATGCATATCCATTTTAACATTAGTCATCACCTTACTTTTTAAATCTAATCAAATTCATTCTTCATTGTTTTACCTGACTAGGTTTTTAATGGCTCTTGCAAAATGATGTCTGGATTTGCCATCTATGTTCTCTCCAAACATCTGTGTTAACAGTGGACAGATTTTAGCAGGGAACAATAATGTTACTACAGTTACAAGCCATTTCTATCTCCTCTTCCCTACCAGAGCAAAAACTTCACAAAATATTGTTCCTGTTTTGCCAATCTCATTGAAAATTTGAAAAGTGTGATTCTTCCTAGTTGTCTTTGCTGCCAAAATGAATTCTCAGCTTGAAAACCACAGCCTCAACAGTGCTGCCTCTCCCATATTCTTTGTGCCTGCTGATCTGAGTACCATCAAAGCCTTCATCACTGTACCCTTAACACTGTCTTCTGCCCTGAAATGCTGGTCTGGCTTCCAGACTCCACAGACCTCATTTCTTGTCATCCCAGATCCTGCTCTACAGTGTTAAGCTTTCAGACATGATTGCTATTCAGAGCAGAGCTTGGGTTGGGAGCCAAACTAGCACTTAGGCAGCTTTCAGATACCCAAATTGCAAGAGGTGAATCACAAATCTTCCTTCCTTTCTTTCTCATCCTTCCCCTCTACTCAAAACCCCCTATTCCTGAGACACCCAAGATGACCCTGCAGCCTCCAGAGGACTCATTACTCTTCAGCTCTGCAAATGCCCTGAACTGTCCCATCTCTGCAGCTCTGCATCTATCTTTGGACCATCTCCCAGTGCAGATATTCTCCTATATAATTTCTTTGGCAGGCCCCACACCAAGAGAGTTAGGCATCTAGGCAGATACTTGGATGAAGAGGAGAGGTGATGTGTCCTCTTATTATTATCATTTGGTGGCTCACAAATTTTTCTGTCATAACCTCACTTTCAGTTGCAGTTTATGACCTGGGTGCTTCCCTCAAAGAGGGGACCATTAATGTTTTCCAGTCCCTGAAATGGCTCATATCAGCACCCAAAACTTCCCAAACTGTGTCCTAACCACAGCCCTAGGTTAGGGAGACTTCTGCTAGCTCGCTCCTCTCTCCTGTGGAATTTGTGCTCCTCACTGAAAAGAGAAAAAAGCATCTTCAGCTCTGTTTTTCACTCCATAACCAGACACTTAGGAACTCCCTCTGGAGGTCAGAGATGTGGGTTTGACCCTGCTAATTTGCCCTCCACTCCACGCAAAAAAGGGAGGCCAGAGGTTTAAACTTTTATTCATTGGCCATGGTTAAAACGACTAAACTACAAAATAAATATGGGCACCAGTACTTTCCAGACTGCTGAACAGTCCCCATACTCTACATCAGTGAGAGAACCAATCCACCACCCAACTGCTGTCACCTACCTGCTTCCCCAAATCTACTCCTTCACCCCAATTTCAGCATTGACAATTTCTGCTTTGTTTCAGCTAATGTGATTTAGGGAGTAGAAAGGATGAATGGCTTTTATTTCACATTAAACTGCCATTTCACAAAGGGATATGGCTGGATTCCATTTCCATTATCTAGTTTGACCATTATCTGACATTTCAGATGGAACTGATTCATTGAAATTATATTACCTCAGCTCTCAGTGGTTACTCACTGCCTTCAATAGGAAATTGTTCAGATAATCCATTTGGCCATCATTTAAAAGGGACATGTAGAGTACTCCTGCAAGTAAGGCAAGCAGCACTGGATCAGCATGGCTAATGGCACAAAATGGGAGGCAAAGGCTGGTTGAAAAGGGTTGAAAAAATAACAGTTTATTTGAGAGGATTATCAGAAACATGCTGCAGTGTTCTTGAAACTAATCCTATTGATTCCCCTTTCCTTTGATCTGTAGTGTTTTTTCTATATCAGTCAAGCTGGAGTGTGCTTCAGGTTCAGTTCATTCTTATTACTTCATTTATCTGTATTCTACAGAGTCTCACACAGAGAAGTTAATCTTTTATTTATTTGGAGAATATTTTATATGTATTATCCCATAACAGCCTTTTCTACCACTGCAGCCTTTTCACTGCAATAGTGAAAGTTCTATCAGCAGTACCACTATGAACAGATGAGTCTCATTTTTAAAAATGTAGTTACAAAAATATGGTTTCAGTTCAGACTTTATACTGAACTTAGCCATCAGAGGGCAATTGTTTTTTTCTTAACAGTATTTTTATGAAGATATTTGAGAAAGGACAAAACTAAAGTCTGGGGAATTAGAGAAGTAGTGTTGCAAAGAGGCTTTTCTACAGTAAGATAAAAACTGAGTAGAGGCATCTATGGATACTAAAATTGGGAACCAGCAGAAATGGGTCAGAGCACCTTCATGCCTAGTCAGTGAAGAATGCTATTGAGCTAACTGAGAGCGTCTAAATGCCACTTTGCACTTAGGAGATCCTTAAAATCACATTTCAAATTTCTACTTTCAAACTCTGTAATTAAGGTGTAATCTGCACATCCTAAAAGCTTAATATTAATGGACACACTTGCACAGGGAGTGTCTAAGCTGTGAAAGCCTTGCTAAAACACATGGGCTTGCATAAACATTTCTTGATCTTTTCAGATTAAGCTTTAGAGTGTTTGCGGGAGTTTTATTGTTTGGCTATTCAAATTTAAAACAGACCTAATCTTCTTATATTCTTTATAGAAATTAAAAATTTAGTCACTGATGCCAATCACAAGACTATAAAATCAACATGTAGTTTGGGTGAGATTTTTGTCAATATCCTCTCTTTGGTAGTAGTAATATTAGGTTTTTCAAATACAATTTGAAATCATTTATGCAACCCCTCACTTATCTTCTGTGGGACATTTTGAATCAGATCTTACCAAGTGGGAAATATTGCCATGGGCTGACCAAAACTGTTAGTGCTGGAAAAAAATGGTCCATGGTATGCAGGGGCATCATTATGGTTCCTTTCTGGCCCTAAAATCTAAAAAAAAGTACAATCAAGGAGTGTTTAGGGAAATATAAGTAGATAAACTCTGCATTGATCTGCAGTAAGAAAAGAGGAGAAGACAAGACCTTTATTTTTCAAAATTGCAAATTGGTGAATTTTGCCAATTACTGTTAATTTGCCAATTACTTCATCTGAAACTGGATCTTGGAAGAAAAATCATGTTTTTACAAGGAATAATTATAGAGGTTTATGATCATAAATATTAAACCTGAATATTTACAAAGCAGAATCATTTATTTGGTGTAAGTTAGTAAAAATAAAGGACTAAAAGTACTAAAATTAAGGCTCTTACTGTAAATGGAAAAGTTGCTCATGGTTTCAATGGTTTTCCCAGCTTCTCATTGACACTGCTGTGATAACGTGTCTCAAGACATGTGCACTGTAACTGCTGCAACTACAGCAGCACCAAAGAGTAAATGTTCTCCAGAGCAACGTTCAGCTGCCAGGGGAGGCACTGAGAACAATTCAGACTCACTCAGGGTCAGCTGCACTCAAGTGGAGGGTGCAGGGGGGAGGACTGCAGCTCACTGGTGTTGACTGCACCTGGAGGGGCTGCCAGTGCCCAAGGGCTGTGGTGCTTTCCTTTTCAGCACAAAGTGATCTTGACCATCTTTCAAGCAGTTACCGGTCTTACTTTAGGTGGGAGGAAAAAATTCTGCAGTGGGAGAGTCTTTGGGGAGCAAAAGGTAGAGAAACTCTGCCAGGCAGGACATCTAGGGCAGGTGGGAGGCAGGGCCTGGGAAGGACAGATGTGAGCAGTGCCTGGGAAGCTGTGGTTTGAGGGAATTCAGGTGTTGGGCGTTGTTGGGCTAGGAGCTTGGCATGAAGTTAGAGGTTTCTAGCACAGTAGTGAAGGGAGCAAGGATAAAAGGTTTTAAGAGGTCACTATGAGACAAGGTACTCCTAACAAGGAATACCAGTGGCAAGCAAAGGTATAAACCACTGAAGCATTTCTCTCCCTTGGCCCTAGCTCCCATCCCTCTTTTTTCTGTTCTCTGGCATATTGAAATCACATTTTGAAAACTTAAATACACTTGGAATAAGGGATGAATTGATCCTTAACTTTTAAAATATTTTGATTATATTTGTCCTTATTGACTCTTTGACATAAGAGGTTCTTACTGTTCTAGAAGAAGGATCAGGTTTTGGACTAAAGATAAGAAGAAATGCTTGTAGCAACTGTCTGGAGAAATGTCTGAAAACCAGTGGATTTTGTACTGTTCAATATGTTCATAATCATCCTAGAATAACAGCATTGTTAGAAAGGTGAAGTTTTGCAGTGGATAAGAAATTATCCACTGGGTTCAAAATTACAATTGAATGCAGAATGCTACTGAAGGAGTTAAGAATATCAAATGGCAAAATCCCAGATTAACCTCAATGTTGTTAAATGCAAAGGAATTCACATGGGAAGAAGTATTCACAATTGTACATGCATAGTGATGGTTGCTAAATAAGCTGCTGCTCAGAAAATGAAGTTTTGGAGCTGTCGTGGCTTGCTCTCCTGAGGCATCACCCTGAGACATTAGCTTTGGTTGCAAAGACACAAGTGCTTATTTGGCTCTATTAGAAAAGAATGAAACAGAGAATTTAATTATGTCACTCCTCAACTTGGAATTCTTTATGCATGTCTTGTCATGCCTTCTCAGGAAGAACATTGCAGAACTAGGCTCATCCACCTCCTAGATGACCTTCACCGTTCATTTGTTCTGGACATAATAAATGTTCAAATACTTGGGAAGCCATTGCTTCCCTTGTGCAAAAGAAATTATCTCCTCCATTACTGTCTGTTGGAGGAGAGGAAGCCACCCCACTTTGCCTCTTCCCTGCAAGGATCAGGAATGTTCATGTTAAGTGGAAGTCACAGTCTGAAGTAGGTAAATCTAGAGGTGAAAAGTACAGTTTGTTTAGATGTGCTGGTAGGTAAAGCAGCAATGACCTTGAGCTGAGTTCTTCCATACCTTGTTTTTAGCTGTGGTTAAAGGTGGTATATGTTATACTCCCTTTTTTACCTTTGAGGTCATCAAATTTTTAGCAATGAGAGAGTTTTATTATCATGAAAGCATGAATCTCTTTTTGTGAGCCTGGCAGATGACTTGAAGCTGGCCACCATGATAACAGCATGTGAATTCCTTTTAAGTGATTACAAGACTATGCAGGTCTGAAGTCTTGGTAGCCCAGTACTATCAGGGAAGAGGGATCTCTCCCACTCCCCCAGACCCAGCACATTCCTCCCTCCTCTGGATGTAAGATAGGCCCCCCCTCCCCATAAAACTCATCAAAACCAAGGAGCAGTTTCTGATGGATCCAGGAGTTGTCTTAAAGAAAATAATTCACATAGGAACATCTGCATTGGAAGCAATCCATATGGAAGTGACAGTATATTTTACTATCTTTCAGCATTAATTTTAGGTTTAGTAGTCACCTGTAAAATGTGATTCCTATTCAAATAAATTCCTGCCTATGTGAAAGAGTATCAATAAAACTTACAAAATCTTTTTAAAGAACTTTTAATAAGTTCTGCACACAAAAAGTGTGAAGTATATTTAAGGTTCAGAATTTTAGTGTAAGTGTGAACTGTGCAGGGAGAACAGGACAGTCTAAAATGAAAAATTTAGACTGACATGTTCATAGCTGGCTAACTCAGACCCAGAAACCCATCCAAAAATGTCAGACTGTGTTCTGTGGGTGAAAAACCATACGAGTAAAGAAAAAATTCTGAGCTACTTTTTCTTCTGTTCACTCCCAGGAATACAAGGATGGGCTACAAATTACCCCCATAATAAATATGGCTTTTACTGGTGATTGACCATACTAAATAGTTCACTTGGAAATAAGGTATGGTGACAAGTTGGTCTATGGTTGTAGAAGGATTGTGAAGTCAATATCAATGGGCCTATCTCCCCATTTGTACATACAGTTAAAGAGGTAACAACTCTTGTAATTTTATCTTAGTTTTCTGATATATAATAGCTTTCTTTAACCTCAGCTATAGAAGTCATAGGGTTATGGAGGGAAAAAAACCCAAAACAACCCAACACTTATTAAAACTCAGAAAGCAAACAAACAAACTTCCATGACTTCCTGATTAATAAAAGTCCACCAGTAAATTGAATATGTTATTTTTGATGGATGGCTTGACTTGAAACTTTGGGGCTGAGAGAAATCAAAAAAGAAAACTTTTGGACAGAACTCAAGCTTACCTGACTGACTGAGTAGTAGAAACTTCCACCAGATCAGAACTTATATAAAACTTATTTCTTATCTCATATTGGATACATGAATTGCATGGCAGAAAATGTATTGCACATGTCAGAACAATGGTTAGGAAAAAGCTACTGACTGAACATCAGATTTGCTAAGTGCAGTTAGGCCAAAAGCAATCCAGTATCACCAGATCATGTCTGGATTATCAGAAATCCCTCTGCACAACACATAACCTACTGGCTGCAATATATAAAATCAGGTGAATGAGCACAATTCCTCCTTGGTCAAAATTCTTGGAGTAGTATATAATTACAGTAGAGGAGTATAGCTTGGCAGGAACATTAAATGACATAAAATGTAATTACTATGCTCAGGGTATATAGTATGCAGCATATACTTCCTATTTGATATGTGTTAAAGAAAATTTGCCTCCAAAGTGCCAGCTTTAAATGTAAACAAGACATGATGATTTCACTGTGGACAGCTCTTGCAGTGGCTGGTGCAGGATGAAAAATATCTCAAGAAGTTCTGCAACAAGATGTGTCTCTAACTCCTCCCTTGAGTCTAGGTTTCTAACTCTTCTCAAGTATCTACTGACCAGATATTTTACAGATACTTTCCGGGTGACAGGAAAGCTCCCTGTTACAATTTTTGGAGTTGAGACTTCTGAATACTAAAACCAGACATGTCTTGAGTAGTATATATTCAGGGTGGGGAAACTAGTTCTTGCTGACTAGGCTTACCAAAGACATTTTTAAGCAAGCAGTAACCACAAGTGTTTTTCCAATAATAACATGAAAAAAAAAAATCCTGTACTCACATGCCTTGCAAGATGAAATCATGGATTGAAATCAGGCCCCAAGGCCACAGGGTTTTCCACCTTTGTTACACGTGAAATTTAGTTGATTTTGCAGATTTTGCATCACACATATTTTTTTTTAGGAGAGGGAGATTAGAAGTCTAAATGCCACTCTTGGTGTCATTTCAATAGTTAAGCACCTTAGATGGGTACTGTCTGAATTTCCTATACATTCCGGCAATAAAATTCTGGTGTGTAAACGTAAAAACTCCTTTGTTTCCATATTTAAATATCTGTCTTATTTGAAACTGTAGAAATATGAAACATCTAAATGGAAGATCATTTTTTCCTTGAAGCCAGTTCTGATGAGAAAGACAGAATTTAGGTTATTGTATGGCCCTATATTCACTAGCTAGTACTCATTTTTAGAGGACACTTTGGAAAAATATTGCCTGTATTTTATTTTCTTCTAACCTTGTTTTTTGTCTTAGTTTGGTTTTCTTCTTTCCTTTTACTGTTTGCAAGGCAGACTCTCTACTGTTTGACAGGCATGAAATGGTATGGAACAAAGATACCAATAATTATGGGGAAGAACAATCTATTCCATTTGCTTGCAAAGCAAAAAATATACCCCTTAAAAAAAAAGGCAAAGTTTTTAAGCCGGTATTTCTTTTACATGTTACTGATCAAGGGTAAGTTGGTGGGAATTGTCTGCCTGGTACAAGTTAAAAAGAAGAAGTAAAAAAATAAAATCTGTAGGGCAGTATATATGTCATATAGGCATTCTAGCTGAAGCACAGTATGGAATAAAAAGGTTTGCAGGTTCTGAGCAACTTGTAAATTCTTTGTCATCTAATTATTTGCTGCAATCAGTCTTCCATCACATGAATTCAGGGGATTGCACGTGATCAGTGTGATGTTCTACCTAAAAGGTCATAAAGACTTGAGCTGTTTTCCTCTGGAGATTTTGATGGGAACTGAGCAATTCTTAGGATGCCTCACCCCATGAAATGTGCTAATGGGAAACTAAAAGGTGTTAGCAGCTCCCCAAAGCCAAAAAGGAAAATTCAGTCATTCTTGGCAATGCTCCAAGGCAATTCCTTTCGAATTAATCTGTGCCATCTTCAATCTCATTAGGAATTAGGGACTCACAGATTCCTGTCAACATTAATATCACAAAAGGAGAAGTAGCCTCTCCACAAAAAGCAGAAGAAATTGATGCTAAAGAAATATTTGAGGCCAAACTCTGCACCTAGTTTCTCTTTGGTAAGTTTATTACAGATTCATGCTGATGAATGATACGTGGAAAATGGCTCATCTTAGTTAAATAACAGTGGCCTGATTTTCAAGGCCGTGCAGTGGTTTTCAGCTGCAGGCATTTAATACATCTGCAAAGGAATGCCCCAGTCCTCCATAGTATCCTTTTATTTGGAGCTGTATTTCTTTTCTTATATTATACATTTTCCCCCAAACTCTCTTTTCCTTTGAAGTTTGTTATATGGAAAAAATAAAGCTGCTTAATGAAACTTTTATGATGATGTTGCCTTTTGCCTGGTGAATTTGGGACTGAAAGACAAATCTAATCTGTCAGTGCAGCAATCAGGTGTAAAGGCACTACACTGCTGTGTCTTTGATGCCAGACCATCTGCAGTCTCACAGTGGCGTGGCTGACTTTGCCTACAGAAAGGCACTTCAGATTTGAGGATTTGCAGTCCAGCCTTAGGTGCAGTGCCTCATGTGCAGTGAAGCTGCAGCACTGGCAGGGCCACGTGGTGAAAAAAGAGGAAAGGTAGCAGTTGTAAGAGATAAGGTGTGGGGGCTTGGTTGGGTTTTGATAACTTTTTGGAATTATGGACTATATATAGCACTCTAGTTTTTATGCAGTGTTTTAAAGTGAGGATTTAGTAAGGCCTTAGTAATATGGATGTAAAATTGAAAAGAAAAGCAGCTTCTATCTATAGATAGAAGCAAACTATAGTTAAGATCAATTTCCTTTGGATTGAAATATTTTTCTCTTTAAATATAGAGGTGATGTCAAGTTATTATGAGATTTGTAGTGAAATGTGAAAACATTTTAAATTTAAACTTATTTGCCATCATTAAATTGTAGAATCATAATTACTAGGCTTGCAAAGGACTGGAGGAAGTCATCTAGTCTCTCCATCTCTCTCTATGGATATTTCTGTCAAGCTACCTCTAATCATGCAGGCTTCACAAACCTCCACACAATCAGTCCTTCACTACTGTGATGATTAAGAAAAGAAATTCCTAATGGTAAGTTTAATTTTTTTCTTGCTACCTCTTCAGCACATTATGGAGTCGTACACTCATATAATGGTTTGTGTTGGAAGGTCCTTAAAGACCATCCAGCTGTAACCCCTCTGCCATGGGCAGGGACACCTTCCAGCAGACCAGGTTGTTCAAAGCCCCATCCAACCTGACCTGGTGCATATCTAGGGATGGGGCATCCAGAACTGCTCTGGGCAACCTATTCAAGTGGCTCGCCACCCTCACAGCAAAAAATTCTCTCCAATATCTAGTTTAAACCTGCCTTCATTCATATTGAAGCCATTAATTGCATGCCTTTGTGAAAAGTCCCTCTCCAGCTCTCTTGTACCCTCTCTCCAGTACCCTTTGATACTGGAAGGTGCTTTAAAAGTCTTCTCTTTTCCAGGCTGAACAACCCCAAGTGTCTCAGCCTGTCTGCACAGGAGAGGTGCTCCAGCCCTGTGATCAACTTTGAGAACCTCCTCTGGTCTTTCTCTAACAGGTCCACATTATCCCCACAACATCTTCTGTGTTGGGGACCCCAGAGCTGATGCAGTGTTACATGTGGGGTCTCACAAGAGCAGAGTAGAGGGACAGAATCACCTCCTTTGACCTAATGATGACACTTCTTTACAATAACTTTTTGCATCTTCTTATCTCAAGTAGTCTATTTTTCACCGGGCAGAATTTTCCATAATTTTCATCATTCTCATTGGTTTTCTCTCAACCATCTCCATGGAAGCATATCTCCAAGTGCAACAGTCAAAATTCTAGATGGGTCCTTAATGTACATTGGATTCTTTTGTTCAAGCAGGAGTTTGCTTCTCCTGCAGTAGCATGACACCAGTGTTTCAGCCTGTGAACTGCTGAACACCCTGTTCTGCTTTTTCTGGACTGCTGCACATATTCCCATTTGCAGAGCTTTTTATTTCTGCCTCAGTTAAGGACCAGAAATTTCTCTTCAGGATTTACACAAATACTTTTTGGATGGTACAGGTCCCCAGGGTTGGATGCTACACAGGTAGCTTTTATTCCCAAAGCCACAGAAATTTGGAAATTACTTTGTGAAAAACGCTCATTGAATCTGTTGCTGAAGGGCAGAATGGAGGCAAAGCCAAAATGTGTAACAATACAGGGTTGTGCTTCTTCCTTTATTCAGCTGAAATGTCAAAATTCCTCCCTGAAATACTACTCATGTCCAGCAGTACCTCCTCGTCCTTGATGGGTTTTCATACACACCACGGCACAAGGTATGTGGTATTTCACCTCACTCTGAGCATGCTTAAGTGAAGTGTTTACTTTGAGGTAAGGTAGGGAACAATGTTTGTGCTGAAATAAGGCAACATGAGCAGTGCTTTGGCTTGTATGGGCAACCACTGCAAGCACCCTCTGCCATCGTTGCCTTTGTTAGCGTGATGGGAAATGAGATGCCACAGGAACTCCCAAAGACAGAGGCAGAAGTGACACAGGGCTTTCTGTGAGCAAGCAGCCAGAAAACCAGTCTGTTTGCTGTATAGGTAAGAGCTATAATTTCTCCCATTTTGTGCTCATTTACCTTATAATTTTCACTTACATTATGTAGACTATGATAATTTTGTATTGGTGTTCAAGATAATGAAAAGTAGCTCACTTCATAGCTGTGCTCATGTGATTATTCTTATTTGTAGGTACTAAAAAAACCATAAAGTTGCCTAAGTGAGACAAGGTTTTCTGCTCTAATAATATCCTATTAAAATAGCCCTTAATTTTGTAGATTACTTGTCTTCCTTTTATACTTCCTTTCATTAAATAACTATACAATAACTGACTGCATACATTTTTATCAGTATATTATGTATGTTTTTTAATGCCACAACTCTGCTGCATTGCTCTCTATTTTTTCATTATACTGCCAATTTAAGATATAAAATACAATTTTTTTAATGTACTACCAGGAAAACTTTTGGGACAAAGTACTTGAAACATTTCATCCTGAATTATGTGCAGAAGATAACAATACAAGACAGAATGAAGGAGCAAGATGTGAACTTGTTCAGTGTTTCCAAATAAACACAGGGTTTTTCAGTAAGTAGAAGACAGGAGTTCTGGGGAGGAGAAGAAACCCTCCAGCTGTGTTCAGGTGTCTGTGACTCCCTGTTGCCAGAGTGACAACTGCAAATACCTGGTGATCTTCTCAAACCGCTCTCCAGTTGGTGAGTGCATCTCAGGCTTCTCCCATAATCCCATTTTTAACTGTGTACACACAAACAATGTCCAGTAATCTCCCTCATTACATAAATGTGTGTGTTGTTTGTTGGACGCGCGTAAGTGTGTTGGAGATTGAGAATTTCCCTTCTCTGCTCTGGAGCCTTTCATGCCTGCCCAAACTCAGAACTCAGGTCTTTTCATGTCTCCTGGGAATACACAGACGTTGAAATCAGTGCAGCCCAACCCACACCCTCCCCTGCATGTGCATTCCACCATCTTCTCCCTCAGGGATTGGGAACTCAGCTTCCCTATCCATCAGGCCCCTAACACCGGTTTTCTTTGACTACTTTGGATCCATATATTCATACTGAGCTTGTCCCTGAATTCTTGTGAGTCTGCATTTGTTAAGGTAGATCTCTTCTGTCCATCCAGCCAGACAAGCTTTTCATTCAGGTTCCTGCTATTTCTCAGTAACTGCAACGTTGTCATCTCTAATGCATTAGTGAGATGTTTCCATAGCCTTCCTCACTCAACCAGTCTTAATTATCTGCTCTTTGTGTTTTAAACACTTTCTTTTTCCTGGGATGCCAGCAGAACCCACCAGGATTCCTAGAAATACCTCAAACTTTCCCGTGTTGCTCTTTAGACACCTCCTGAGTGTTGCCCTAGGGACAAACGAGTGACCTGTCAGCAGAACATGCAGCTGTGGGGCTGACACCTTGAAGCCTTCAAAGGTTGTTGGGTGAAACTGGCATTTTATCCTCTGTTTATAGAGCACTTAGAGCAGCTGGGTCCACTTTTGTGCTTGAGTTCTTAGTTCTATTACAGCAAAAAAAAAATTACTACTATTATTAATTACAGTGTCCAAAGGTAATGATGGCACAAGAGCTGTAGCCCAGAGTCATGCTTTGTGTATACTCTTGCACTATTGATGTTACAGTAAATCCACACCTATGGAAGTAGCTTTGATTTCCTATGGTTCACCTCATGCCTGCTTCTTCCCAGACATCTACTGCATTGTTTTATTTCCATTTGATACATAAATAATACAAGAACTATATTAAATTGGTGTAATTTTGTGTACCTGGACTCAAACTTGTCAGAAAAGAAGTAAAAGTTTTGCTTCAAGAATGTTAAATAAGCACAAGCAATGATAAATAAATAAATAAATAAATAAATAAGCAAGCAATAGCTGAATTACCAGTGGAGGACAAATTAAAAGGGAGCCAAACTTGTGCCGTTCCCATTGACTGAACAGATCACTGAATTAGTCAAGACAGTAAGAGTTCAGGTATGATTTAATGGATTCTGCAGAAAATTCCCAGATTTCCTAACCTTTAAAATAAATCTTTAGACTCAGGTGTTTGTCTGGCAGAGAAGGCAGAGCTGGTGTAGCAGCGACAGCAACACCTACCTGGATTTACTGGTGGAGCATGTTTCTTGTTTACAGCCTCTCTTCCATAAGCACAAATCCTGTGAGACCTTTTTTGTTGTTGTTTCTTTTCTTTCCTACTTTAAACGTAGTTTGTTCTCACTTTCATTTTTATATTGAACCTTTTTTCCATTTGGGAGGGTTTTAAAAGTTTGCAAGTATTTTTCATTTTTATAAGGAAAAAGCAAGTTGTCTAACACAGTCCACGCCAAAAAAAGATCACTCCTTTTATGGCTGTTTAGGGAGTCCAAGGAAATACTAGACACCAATGTGTAGGTGATACTAGTTTTTATATAGCACAGTTTATAATATTGCTCTATAAAGGCAGATGATCAAAATGATGACCTGTCACATCTACCTTTGAAAACTTTCCCCACAGGCCCTCTGTCTGGCAAAGGCAGTGTCTTAGCTAAAGTTCTGGCTGTGAGGGGCAGTGCTCTGCTCTCTTGTAGGCCCTCTTTAGGTACTGGTGGGTGCTCCAAGGTCTCCCTGGAGCCTTCCCTTCTCCAGGCAAGCAACCCCAGCTGTCCCAGCCAGTCTTCACAGGGAATGCTGTGTTATCGTGGTGATATCATGGCACTGGAGAGGCTGTTCATCTCACCTGGACTGGTTTCAGAAGGTGAGAACAGACCAGATCCACCATCACCACCCCAAGAAACTTAGACAAAGCTCAGACTAGATTTAAAACGAGCACAGCTGCTGGGCTGGTGGTCCTGGCTGCTGCTGTACCCTGTGCCCAGCCCTAGGGACTCTTACAGCACCAAGTGCCTTTGAGAAAGTAGAGAAGGGCATGAGGTAGACAAGGTTCCATAGAAAAGTAATTTCATACAAGAAAGAAAAACAGAGGAATTTTCAGAAGGACTAAAGGAACAGGAATGTTCCCTGTTAGTGGAGAAGCTGCTGGATGGGCCCTAAGTCACCTCCCAATGGGACACCAACCACCTGGCAGGTCTGATGGAGCTCAGGAGCAAACCCAGCACTGCTGCCTGAGCAGTTCATTATGCTCCAAGTTTCCTACTTTTCAGTATGGAGTAATTTCACCACTGAAACTGGAGGACTGAATGTATAAAGATATTTTTGAAAGCCATAATTTTCTAGCTAGCCGAAATACATTATGTCTTTAGCATGACCACTTGCCTGCTGTAAAATGTCTTGGTTTATATTTAAACCAGCCGTGGTGTTCAGTGACATCTAGGGACTGCCTTCGAGAATTGCATTGCCTGGGAACGCCATCATGTGTCTCCTTCAGACTGCAGCTGGGAGTCTGAGCCCTAAACCATCACTTCCAGCTGCAGTGGTCATTGCTGAACTCTGCAGACAGACATTTCCATATTCACAGTGACTGAGAAATGCAACAATCATGACCTGTGGAAATAGATAAATATGTCTGCTCTAGGCATGCTGAGGCACAACTTTCTATTTTCAGTGAAACATTCTGAGCTCCTTAAATATTGCAGGTTTTCATCTGAACATGAAGTTTGTGCTCACCCCTCCACAAGGCCCCATGACCAGGGGAGATTTGTTTACTCAATACATAGTAAATACAGGGGGGTGCAGGCAGTGTGTTCTTGGTCACATTTTAAAGTATCTAAGTTATGAACTGTTACAGTAATATTGGTTAAGAAACAAGATTCCTGATGATTTTTTTTCCTGTTTAACAACTGTAAGTAAATAAACATCAGTTACTTCATAAGCAGCATTCCTATTCTTTCAATGCCACTTTTGAGAGTCAGGAAAGCTGCATTTAATTCAATTTACTTTTCAAGTTCCTGCTGTTGGTATTTCTAGGCATTAGCCATGTGGGAAGCAACTGCTGACATGGAGGAACAGGGTGCCATCTGTGCTTGGCATGGGAGTGCAGGAGCATCAGGGCATGGGCACACAGGTTCTGGGGGCTGTCAGAGCCTTCCTGAAACAGGCTGCTGAGGGGGACAGCAGGAACAGGGCACAATATGCTCCAAACTAAAGCAACTCTACTAAAAATTCCTCTCTTTCTTCCACCGAACCTGTTTGGGATTACAGAAATGAATACAAAAATGGACAGCTACCAAAGGAATCACACTGTTCTGCACAAATAATACTCTGGAGGTTTATTTCTCATGACAGGATTCACTCAAACTCAGGATCACTTGTTCAGAAGCCAGCAGGGCTTTAAAGGCAAACAAGTCCTTGCTTGGTGGACTGAACAGCAGCAGGAGCCATAGTGGAGTCAGGGGACTTCACACTGTCACTGTAATTGTGTTGCCAGAACCTGCAAACCCTGGTGACTGTACCAAGGCTGTTCTAGCTAGGAAGTCTGCTAGTTAAATAGAGAGAAGGGCACAATAGGACCTTGCAGTCTAAGGTCCCAGAGCAGGCTCTATATAAGAGCATTAGACTTGTTCTGGCTATTCCCCTTCTCAATTTATTGAGGAATGCCAGAGTATTCCAGTGGTTCTCAGCTATCTCAGCTGTGGAAGAGCCTCCTCCAGAATGTGACTTGGATGTGTTGTGGATGGCCTTTCCTCTGGCTGTCAAAGGAGCTCAGCTGAGATGACGTGTAAGCTGGTACCTTGGTCTCCAAAAAAATGGTGCTGAACTTCGACCTGCATTTCTGGTGTGGCAACCTCAGTCAGCTCTGCTGAAAGTTCATTTCTGAGTAGGAGATTGTATAATGAGGAGTGGTGGAGTGTGACATGCTTACTTGTTTATTTGCTTTATTTTTAAACTGGGATTTTTTTTTTTTTTAATATTGTCTGTAACACTACACTGCTGGGAGGGATCCCAGTGCCTTTCCTTCCTTGAGGGTTTTGGATCTGTGGTTACTCTGCTGGAAAGCATTTACTGCACGTGCTTATGACAAGGAAGCCATTTGTGCTGTTACAATCATACTGCTAAATGAAATTAAACACAAATCCTGTTGTGTTTTGAATTTTGTGACATGTTCTTCACAGGGATACCCTGGTTTGAGTGCACGCCAGGCAGACCTGGCAGTGCTGCCCAGCCCTGAGCAGTGCTTACACCACAGGTCCATGTGTTGTCACCCCTTTGTTGTCCTCCTGCTCCACTGACAGCCTCACTGAGAGAGTGACACACCAGCCCATGTTCCACACATTTGTGGCTCCTGCACCTTCCTGAGTGAAGCAGCTTTTCCCTGATTGACCTTGGATGGAGGGAAGGGCATGAGGCTGCAGACAGCAGCGCCCTTGTCCTGCTGTTTGGTGGTCACTTGAGGTTCCAGCTCTTCACCTTTCTGCCATCTGTTTCGTATAGGCTTTTCTCATATTAATTACTAACCTACTTATTTGCTTATGAATAGGATAAATTATGTTTCTCCCTGGAGAAATCAAATTCTCTCAGTCTGTGATTCCTTCAGAGAGAAACCTGTGCCCAGGCTCAAAGAAATAATTGCCTTTGCCCCAGTGTAATGACAAAGAGATAAGCAATCTCTGTGGCCCAGCAGTTTAGTGAATCCATCTTCCATTCCTAACAGCTGGATTAGAGGCTTTGTGCTCCCAGGCTCTGCAATAGTTTCCATCTCTCAGAGAATACAAATAATTGCTAAGAACAAACCATGCTATCACAGTTGTCATATATTTCTTGGTTGAGTTATCAGCAATAACTTATCTATTATCCAGGGCTTATTGTTTTGGCACCTTTGGGAGACATACATGAAACACAATGAATATAAATCACATTGCATTTTGACAGTATCTTAAGATTTATGGTGAAGCTAAAGAGAAAACAGAATCATTTTGTATGTGGAAAAGATGAGAAAATTGTTGATTCAAAACGCGGTTAGAATGGTGTCAGTCTAGTAAGACAATTAAAGATAAGTTTACCTTCAGATCCATGGAACAATGACAGCTGAAAATAGTAAAGGATTTTTAAGCAGCTTCACTGAAGTCAATGGGGGGCAGGGATGGGAGCATTTATTTACCTCCAAAGTCATGGGGAGACTCACAGAGAATGTTTCTGAAAATCCTGCCCATAATTTGTACTCTTCATAACAACTCAACAGTCACAAAGATGTCTTTTCTGTTTGATTTTTGAGAAAAAAATGTTTGGCACCATAACAGCAGATAAAATACAGGGAAGCCTTATTACAAGCACAAACCCCTGTTTGACCCAGGGAACCTGAACCATAACACCACTGATGTTTTCCATGAAAAATACTTGATCTCTAGTCTCTCTTGCACAGATTCTTTATTCCCTCCTAGCTTCTGTAATGTGCTACTAACCATTAAGGTGATTCTCAGAGCATGGAAGTGAGTGAGTGACCTAAGCTTTTAACTTTATTCAGCCCATCTGAGTCCCAGGCAAATCTTTCACCTTCAAATCAGATGGGAAATGCCCTGTGGCAGAAGGTTCTACTTCTGTTGTCCCAACAAAAAAAGAACCCTGGCTGCTGCTGGCTGCTCTCTGGCCCCTGGCTGCTCTCTCAGCTCCAGATGTTGGTCTCAGGAAAACCATCTCTGATGGCAGCAAGCACAAATCTGCACCCTCAGGAAGACACACCTTGTTCTTAAATTGGTGCTCCACTAAGATGTCACCTAGAATACCAGGCTGATGCATTCTGATGAATTAAAATTTGATTCCCACTGAAAAAATGCCACTGTGATAAAACCTAGTTTGAAACAAATTGAATTGCCATGAGTTGGATTAATGCCTGGTTTGATCAAAAATGCTCTTTAAAAAAAATGAAAATATTTCCATCTCAAAATTGGTAATTTTATTAGGCCAGCCATAAACTTTCATTAACCTATATTTTAGAGGTCAGCCACTAAACCAAGTTATTAATTATGCATGTAGAAATAATTCCTAATTTCTAAAATAGTGGCAAAATAGTTAGAGTTCAATGTGAAAAGCAGAATGAAGAGAGGTTAGGAAATTACTAGAAAAACAAAATCAGTAGAAACAAATGTCTTAAAGAGCTGATTATCACAGTAAAACACAGTGAAAAATTACAGGTCCCAAAGAAAGAAATGATACTGATAAAGTTTTAAACATATACACTTTTATTTTCTGTCCTCTTCAAGAGTACTGATGATCAGCAACAGAAAAAGTAGCATTAGGGACTTCTGGCTGAGCACACATGGAAGAACAGGCAGTGCCAAGTACAGGACATCAACCCCAGTACAGCAACCTGCTCAGGGATTTTGTGCTGTGTGAAACAAGTAGTTTAGAAACACAAGACAAACGTTCCTTCAAGAAGAGATGGCGACTGATGGTCCATTTAGTGTGCTATGCAAGCAGATCTTTGATCATCATTAACAGAAGGCCTCTAAATGACAGATTTGAACATCAAATATCACTTTGCCTTCTCAATGGCAGTTCTATTTACAAGACTATTCCCATTATTTTCACTATTTTTTAATCTTAAGGTGTTATAGGAACTAAGATCTAGGCTTTCTTTTTCATGAAAGATGGGACCAGATAAGCGTTCAAGATCTTTTCCATTCTACTATTCTGTGAAAATATTTCTCTCTTTTTTCCCCCTATATTTTAAGAGGTTCAGTTTATAGGTACTATTAAAAAATGAAATAAAGATCCTGGCTGTGTGTCTGCACAGGTGAAACAAACTTAGCATATGGGGTAAATAACCCTTCTTTGTGTCTGAGGCAGAAGAAGCAAACGTGAAGTTAAGGAAGGTCAAGAGCAGACTCAGAAAAGCTGAGAACCAAAAAACAGCTCTGAGTTTTATTTAATTTTTTAATGAAGGAGACTATTTGAAAAAAAGGAGTAGAGTGGTAAAGGATTTAGAAGAGGACAGAGATCATTAGTCATAGTGGAATAAAGAGAAAGACATTTGTGGAAAAGAAAGCTTAAGATGAAGTTTTTCTATTGTTTATAAAGCAAGTGGAATTCGGAATTTTAAAGTTCAGTTTTTAAAGGGGAACAGGTTCAAAGCTCAAACTTTATGAAAAATATTCTCCCAGTGCTAACCTGACCTTTATGGATATTAGTGAGGATGTGTTCGCCCTGTTGAATGCAGCTTGGTTAGTTGTGTCCTGATGGCACCATTCTCCACTTGATGCCTGGGTGAAGCACAGCAGTACATTTACACAGGAGCAGTGAACTCTCTGTCTTCCCCTTAGCTCTGTTGGCAAGGGACACTTACTGTGATGGCTGCAAAGTGCTGTTGCAGCACTTAACAGGCATCATTTTGCATCTCAAAATACAACATATTTTCCTACAGGTTTTTTCCTTCTCATGTCTCCAGTCTCTAATCAACCAACCAAAAACCCCAAATGATAATAAGATATTTACTGTTTTATCTTAAAGACAGTGAATACAAATATTTTCAGATACAGCCACCAACTTCTGGTCCTTCTCAGGCACAATGAAATGTGATTTGTCCTATGTATGCGACTTCTTTAGCTTCTGGCACAGTTACATGAAACTGTGAGAGTTTTCTGGCTTGCTTTACAGCCTGAAATGTGGGTACATGACCTTCTCCTCATAAATAACTTACATTTTTAGCAGCAGCAGAAGCCCAAGTGAGAAACTTGCTCTCAGAGGCTGCCACACTGTGCTGGTGGTCAGTAAAGCCCTGCAGGATGTGGTACAGTGGGGTAAAAACTGCTTCTTGCCTTGTGCTGATCTTCTGAAAAAATTTTTTGCTGTTTAGATCCATCTGATAGTCTTGTCTGGTGGAATCCATTGTGCACCATCTCTACTAAAGCCAAAGACATTGGCTTGTGGTTAGAGAATAAAATAATTAAAGTCATTAAAAACAAACCTTAATCTAAGACACCCCTATGCATTTTTTAAATTTTTTTTTTTTTTTTGAGGAAAAGCATATTTGTAACCCTTTTTATCAACAGTGTTAGCTACAATGACTTCATGGCCATTTGTTAAACTCAGTGCAACCTGTGCATCCCATAGAGGCTGGACACCTGTTTAAATGACCAATTCTTTCTTTTCCATGATGCAGCCCTAAACAGGATCTGTGCAAAAATTGAGAGAAAGAGAAACCAAGATATATAAGAAAATTAAAAACTTTTCTTATATTTTAAAAAGAAGAGTTTCTCAGAAGGCAAAAAAAATCAACCAAACTAAAGTAGCATGTTTTCAGGGTGAGCTATGCACTTCTGACACAAACCTATGCCTGCACTGAAGAGACTTTTCAGTCGTTTTCACACATTTACTTACATTAAACTGTGGTCTCAACTAATTGGTCTTAATTTTAGGGTATCAACTGAGTTAAGAACCTAATGCCTTGAGGTGCTGTGAGACCACTGAAACTATTCTCTAGATATGTTAATTTCCTTGTGAGGCCATGGAGGGGTCTTGGGTGCCTCAGACACAAGCACAAGCAAAGCTGGAGAACTTTGGTTCAGTGCTGAAGCTTCCTTGGAGGAGGGGACAGCTGTTGAATGTTTTTGCTCTTCTACAATAAAGTTTTCCTTTGAGACTCCTGACTAACTCAGTCATTGATAGCAGAGAGTGTTTTCCTTCTTCTGCTGATTGGAGCAATCAATTTCATGGGGCCCCGGAGGAACAACTGATACATAAATATTTGTTTTCCTTCACTACCTCTCTAAAAACCAGAGTTCTCATTTCTGCTGGAAAGGAACATTAAATGGGGAGAAAGGGGGGGAAATTCAAGTGTATGCAGTATTTTCAAGATTTGTTATGTTCCTTGTAACTTGACTCTCTTCAAATTAAATAAAAGGCTACAATCTTATGTTGAATGTGGTGCATACCAGCCTGAAAACTTGTAACCTTTATTCAGCCTGTGAAACAGATTGCGAAAGCTGATGTTCACATAACTAAACATTTTCCAAGACAAATGCCATCCGTGGCTGCTGCCTGCCTCAGCTTGCTGTGCTGGAGGTGGTATTCATAGCACTGAGCCCAGGAGGGGCTGGGAGGAAAGATACTCCCCAGCAGCAGAGGAACAGCAATAAAAGTATTTCATGGCATGAAATGTAGTGTTGGAGCCTTAGCTCTCTAAAAGGAGGGGACTGAGGGGAATTTATGTAATATTGGGTGGCCTGCATTTCCTTCCAGTTATAAAGAATGGAAAAGCAGTGGAGCATTACCATAGCTTTCCATCTGCTGTTGGGGAGGTTGGGATCTGCTTGCCTATAGTCTCGTGTTCTGGGAGCAGTGTAAGCTGTCTCAGGAGTTGTAAGCAAAGCCTCATCAGAAATATCTGGGATTCAGGCATGTGATACAAGACTACAAATGCACTCCTGATGCTTTGGTACTTCTTTGTGTCCTTTGTTCCTGCCCATTCCCAGATGCTGGGATACTTGTGTTCACATTCCTTATTCTTGTTGAGGGGGCAGGATGCAAGTACTTGGGGTGCAGTTGTCTGCCTGAACTATGCTTTAAACAGAGGTCATTTGAGTTAGAGCTAGGTAAATAAACCGGCTTGGGCTGCTAAAATATTCTTTAAATATTTGTTTACTTACTGCATTCCAGTGGTGTGGCTTACACACTATCACATCTACTTTTGTCAGTACAGGAAGAAAAGAAAACCATTCTTCTCTGCACTTAGAGTCTGGAAGCCAAGTATCTGTCTGGAACCATCCTGAGTGGCTGATTTACAGACATCCAGAAATACATTTATAAAGAAGGGACAGAAAGCTCCAACACCACACATTAAAGTGGGGATTGCTGCAGTGCCTTATAAAGCAGAAACACAGCACAAAACAAAATAATCTGGAAGACGTTAATAGTAAGTTTTTTATCTGTTCTCTTAGAAGTAATTGTTTTCCTTAACTAAAAAAAGGGTAAGGAAGATCCAGTATCTTACTAGGTATCAAGTTTACCTGTTTGAACACTACTTTCATGATATTTATGTTAGGGTTTACGTATCCTTCCAAGTACAACTATTTTTCTCCCAAAATTGCAGTCTTTTGGCAGCCATCTCACACAACTTCATGAGATTGTGTGTGTGAACATAAATTTTACTCTTAAAATGAAGTGGCTCATCATCTTGCAATGGGAAATTATGGTAGAAAACAGTAAGAACTGACCTATGGATATGAGTATTACTGACTACAAAATTGTAGACAGTCTTAAATAGTTCACCACAGTTCATCCAGAGGCATCAGATGATCCCAGAACACTGAGAGAACTGGCACACAGAGCTAGAAGTCTGGTAGGAACCATTATAAATACACCCATCACATTGACTGTGGTAGCTTTTGACTAGAGAATAATAAACTTCTGAGCTATATTTAATGAAAGGAAAACATAAGTCAGGCATCTACGGATCCATTTGTCAGTGTTTGTGATTTCTGAACAATTTTGAATAAAAACATAAGAAGAGATGTGGAAGAAATGCAACAATACTTACCAAATATGGGTTCTGCAAGGCTTATCTGGCAATTTTGTGCTAAGCTATTCCTGGGTAAGGGGGATGAACCAGAGCCAAACCATTCGGGCTTGTCTAAAGCACGCCTCTGGTCATGGCCTACATGAGAACTGAACTGGGATGGAGAAAATGGGGAAAATGGAAAGCAATCATCAGGAAATTCAATCATCAGGAAATTCTTCATCAGGAAAAAATGAGGGTTGCTTCAAGCGGGTAGCAAAAGTGCTTTTTTCTTTTACAGAGGTTGTTGTGAGATGGGGCTGAATTATTATTTTAGTTGATAAGTCTTCCCACACAAAATGGGTACTCACAAAAGTTGCTAAAGACAGCAGGGAGCAGAGGTAGAAGTGTTTTCAGAAGTAACATCCTATAAGGATTAGGCACTGGGAGGTCCCCAGGGTTCTGAGTGTAAAGTATATGACTTTGGAAAGTCCAAATGCATGTTTTCTTTCTTGACAAACTGTGTTTAAAAATGTAGTTTTGCTGAATGAGCTTGAGTTCCATTATACATTTACCTGCTGTTCTGCTTTCCTTCTTCAGCACTGAATTTTTCTCTTTCTCAGTTTGTGACTGTTTTGAAGTGATTCTCATTACAATCATTGGAAAGGAAGACAAAAAAAAAAAAAAAAAAAAAAAAAACCAAAAAAAAAACCACCAATCCAAAATGTAAAGAAATAAGAGGAAAAGCTCTTGTGTTTCAAGATAGCAGCAAATCCAGGTAACTGGCTCTTCCTTTGCATTTTGGCAGGATTATGCACACTGTTTTTAAGATTTAAGGCAGATTCATTCTGGAAAAGGTAGCTCCTACACAGGGTTTCAGGCAGCTTGACGGGATAATGCATTTTCCCTGATGCATTGCGAAAAGCCCCTCCCCATGCATCATTAGCAGAGTTTTTGCAGGCTAAGGGCGCCAGTGAGCTCTGCTGCACACTTCCAGCTTGCTCATGGGCTTAGCAGCAGCTGGTGCTCAATGGGAGCTGGGCTGGGGGGAGTGTTGCCACATCGCCCAGCTCTCATGTAACTCAGCTCCTGGAGCTCACTTGTGGGAAAACCACTTTTTGGGGGTACCCACAGGCAGTCAGGAGGATTACACTAATCAGTGCCAGTGCAGGGGACAAGATGTGAGTCTCTTATTGAGGAACGTGCCCGGGAAGAATCAAGGGGGTGTGTTTCCTGACGGGGATTTTTTTTAAGGGCAGCTCGCCAAGCATTTCAGCAGCTAATTATATTGGGAGTTTATTTTTTGAAGTGTTTATAAGTGATCCAAAAAGAGGGAGGTTTGATTCTTCCACTTGACATGTGCCAAATATAATTGGAATGATCACACACTGGTCAGTCTGTGAACAAATTGGATTTGCAATTTTGGCAATCACCCGGCTTTTGAAAAGCACTCTGGAAATCAAGATGGTTTGTTTCATGCAATGCTGACAGTTTGTGGACAAGAAAAAGAATAGAAAAATAAGCACTTTCTTGCTAAACAAATAAGATAGATCTAGGATGAAATTTGAATCTTTTGAAGTTGATGGCAAAATTCCCATTGGCCACAATTTCACCCCAAATCTTTCAGCAGTGAACCTAGTAGTTCCTAGATCTGCAAAAAAGCTATGAAAAGTAATCTGGTAAGTTACCTTCTCTCCTTGCAATGATTACCAACTGTGTATGATCAAACTGACATTGTTGCTCTATAAAACCCCCCATTACAGAAATTAGGAATGAGGGAAGTCAGTATTTTCTTTAGGTCAACATAGTGTCAAGGGAAATGTCTAGAAGTGCTTAAAACAAAGGCTGAGGACTTTTTTGTTCTATCTTCATTATTCTTGGCCATCTGGTCCCTTAACTATCAGCCTGTCATTCTGGTTTAAGGTCATTTTTTTCCTAGCAATTTCCTTACTTTTACTCCTTGTACACTCTCCTAAGTCATCTTTGTCATTCCTTTTTAAAGGCTGTGCAGATTGCTATTTTAAAAACTAAGAGGAGAAATGAGGGAATAACTAATTTCTTGTTTTGAATATTGATATTTCATATCTTGCATTATTTATAATTGTAATTAATATATTTTAACATTTCTATTATTTTAAATTTTATGATTCTTAAACTATATTAATTAGCAATTAAAAACTACAAAACTAAAAACTGGGGGGGGGGGATTTATCTATTTACTTTGGCCCCTAATTCAGCCAAGAAATCTAATTCCCCATTAAGTGTAAACTTTTTTTGAAGCCCAATGTGACTTTAACTTCTTATATATATTTCTCAATAAAAATTGAATATATCTATAGATCTTTCACCTGTAGGGCATCAGACTGCAAATTTTAGATTGCCATTGCCCCTATCAACTAACATTTATTCTAGGTTTTTCTACTATCAGCTCAGCTCTTTTGATTTTAGTGGCAGCAAAATAAATTGCTTTAGTTACTTCTCTCTGTGTTGGATTATTTTCTAATTCAGGCTTTCAGTTTCAATGATTATAAGGGTTTTATTTTCAATGTGAAAGTGGATTAAAATTGCTTTCAAAACAGTTTATTAATCCAACTGGCTGAGCAGAACCTCCATCTATCAGAAGCCAAGCTAGTGATTGCTTGGTTGCTGCCACTGACAAAGTTTAGCCCATCTGAGAGCAAGAATCCCACTGAAATGGACTGAGCCATCAGGGCTCTGCATTTTTGAATGTCAGCCAAACTATGTTCAAAATGTACTTCTTTCATGGATACTCTCCCTACTGTATATTATTTCCTCAGTAAATTTTATTCTATAATATGAAGTACAGATGCTCACTTAATGATCAGATAAACATAAAAATGTAGAAGCAGATTAAAATCTGTGGAACTCATACTAATGTTAGCATTTGAACATTACATGGACTTGCAGAAAGGACTGCCAGGTCATGCAAATAAATGACTTGTGTTGAATTTCTGTAGTTATAGAATCACCTGAGATGTCAAGATACTGTGTGCTTCTTCGCAAAAAAAATCTGGGTAGCTTGGTACAGCCCCTGTATCACAGTAGTGATGTGCACACAAATATCTAAGAACAAAAGTATCAATGACCAGCTCTGTCCCTTTCTTGCCTGTATACTGGATTTTGTATTGAGCTAAAAAATGTATTTTTCTTTGATTCTGCTGAGTTGATGCCCAAAAGCAAGAGGGAAAAAAAACATTCCAGGACAGCTAATGAAAATAAATAAGTGTTTTTACTTGGTCCTGGTGCATTTCAGAGATAACATCCATTCGGGATAGGTGTGCAGAGGCCAAAAGAAGAACTGCTCCACTGAGTTCTGCATGATCCATTGCTGCTCAGTGCTGCCATTCCTGCTGCACACTCACACTGCCCAGCACTCTTCACAATCCACAGGAGGGAAAGTTCTGCTGTCAAAAATTACAAACAGCTTTGCCTGTGACAGCATTTTTCTTGAGAAGGCTTTCAAGTTTTAACCAAATTTCTGGCTTCACAGAACACCACAGGTTTTGGTGTAACCCTTGTGTGGGGGGCCTTGCCAATATTTCTGCTGTGCCAATTCTTGGCTTTTGGCTTTGTGGGAAGAGCATAAGGAGAAATAAAAGGATGTTTAATATAATTTGGAACTCAAAAGAACAACAGACATCTATTCCATTAATCCTTAGTTTATGGGAGCAAATGGATTATTCAGTTCTTCTGCCGTCTTCCTCCAAAGTTGCTAAAGCTGACTCCCAAAATAAAATGAGGCTGACGCATGAACCACAAAATATTTCAATTAATTAATTGGTGGTACCAGTCTTCTGATATAAACATTTTTTCACCCTTTATTCTACAGGTTCCTCACAAGGTCATGTGTTCCATTAACTTGTCTAACCTCTCATTTTCTCACACATTTTCTCATTTTCTCTTCATTTTCCAGTGTTGTCTGGCAGTGCCACTGAAGCAGACTGATGGGGCCATGTTAACTTGTCAGATATTATTAACCCTCTTTATTTATCTGGAATCACAAGATCTTCTTCCAAGAGTGACTGATCCCTTTCTCTGTGTCTGACAAAACTTGGGCTTGGACTCTTCCTGCTCTATGTGCATGAGAAACTGTCTGGGCACTATGTCTTTGCTGTCTCACAGACACTTAGGAAGAAACCTTGCTCAGTTCTCATACTGCCCCAAGGACATTAATTTCATTTGGAACATACAAAGTTTTAGCAAAAAAACCCCCAAACATAAGAGGATGGTAAACACAGATACCCTTGAGCTAGTACAGAGCCCACTGATGTTTTTGCTGATATCAATGGTTTCTTTTAATCTGTGATTTTCTTGGGGCTGTGGCTGCTGTGACCCTATGGCTGTTGACACATTAGCCAGTAGCTCTGTAATTCAAACACCCTTTACTTTATCCCAAACTCTTCAAATACATTCAATGAGGCAGCTAATTATTAAAAGAAGAATGGCCCTAGGCATTTACTATAAAGCTCTCTAAAGTTAATTCCTATTGATTTCAAGAGCAATTGGATCAAACCTCTTTAGCATATAAGGTATTTTAATATTGGTTCCTTTTTGGGTTGTTTTCATTTTAGTGTTTACTAAAGGACAGCAATGGAAAAGCAGCAAAAATGAGACCTTTTTTTATTGCCTTTTCTTTCCCTTGCCTTTTTTTTTCTGTTGGCAACAAGAACCTTCGATTCTGCATTTATCATTCATGTGACACTTCTTTCTACAGATGTTTCAAATTAGATAGGAGAGGATATCTGTGTGTTCTCATCAGCAAACAGGCAGCACCCAAACTTGCCAAACAAGAAAAGTGCATTTGCTTGGCCTGGTCTCCTGTTGGCTTTGGACCTAGCAAGCACAAACTGTGGCCATCTTTAATGCCTCTAAGAGAGACCCATTTGCTGCCTGTTTGCTTTAGTGTAAGTCAGGCAGGTGCTTAGGCAACAGAAAATAAATGGCACGAAGGCAACAGAACCTTGCACAGAGCTCTGCTCTGATGTGAGGGAGAGCTGCTGTCTTTACCACTCTTCCCCCACCATGTTCCCACAGCAAGGATGCTTATTTTTAAGCTTTTTTTTTTCCCCTTTCCCACGTTCTGACTGTTTTTTGATAACATACATATAATTGTGAAAATATAAAGGGGCCAAAGGTTTGCTTTTGGAGTGGTAGATGCCCAGGACAGCGAGTCTTTAGGATACAGCTTCAATTTTTGTGTGGGCACATACTGATATTACAAATGATTTGCTTTGACTTTCTTTAACACCATGAAGACCACAGGGAGCTCAGCTTCTCACCGTGCTGTCCCTTCAAGAGAGGCACCAGTCCAATCCCACTGCTCATAAGCAGTAAGCTGAGCAGGCTGCCAAGATACCAACACAGAGAATCTAGCAGGAGCAGCTTAGAAATAGGTTTCCTTCTCTCAAGCATGCCCATGTGGAATTCCTTCCATTTTTTAGTCCTTGCAGTGTTGTGAGCACAGGGTGTTCCTCACCTTGCACATGGGGAAAAGTAAGTGGCAAGGTCTTGAGCCAATTTCTTGGCTCAGCCAAGAAATTGCATCCAGCAAGTGGCAGACTGTGGTGCTGGATGGATACAAATGCCAGCTTCTTTTCTCTCTGTCTGTTGTGTTGCCATTTTTCCAGCCTGGCAGTCTCGTCCTTGATAACTTCTGTTTGCAAAAATGTGAGATCTAAACTTCATCTTCCTTTTTAATGAGATAATCCTTGATTCCATGTGACATCTCTAATGTGAAAGCTGCATAGAACATTAGAATTCGGGAGCATAAAAGACAAGGTTTTCAGACTTTGAGAACAAACTTACCTCTGCTTAGAGAAGGCATAATTTTAGTAGGGGTTACTTACATTTCTGCATTGACTTTAGAAAATCATTTTATTCTTACTCATAGGGAGAATTTTTCTCTGCTGGTTCAATCCTTGGCCTCCTTCTGAGTACACAAACCTGGAAGTTTGTTACGGAACAAAATATACTTTTACAAGAGAAAGCAACATTATTTGGTTTGGTTTTGGTCTTATGGGGTAACACTGGTGAAGGAATTATACCCAGGCACCCAAGTTAAATCAGGCCTACATCATATCTGTACCCTGAGTTATATTTGGCGATGTACAAATATGTTAAAAGTCATGGGAAGTGAACAGACCTTGAAAAAATATGGACCCTCCAAATGTTGATATCATTGCTGTAAACTTTTTCATTGCTCTGGTATTTGGAGTACTCTACACTGTTTAATTTGAGCTATTAACATTCCAAATGAAAGTAGCAAGAACTCCACCATAAGTTTATCTTTCTTTGGCTAATCCTAACATGCACCCAAGTCCCTGTCTCGCTTTCCAAGAACCACATGGCACGGTTATATTTCAGAAGCATGTTATCTGTGCTGTCTGCTTTAGCCATTTTACTGACACTGGAAGCACTTACCTCTCTCCAGTGACTATGTAGGGAGTTTGCTCTTCTAATTTTCCTCTTCTGAATCAGAGCAAACTTAGATCTTACAGTAGACTAAACCAAACTGTGTCTGTAAGTCCACCAGTGTCAAGCTATAGTTTTGATCCTTTAAATCCTATTCATGCAAGTAAATCAGCAGTGATGTTTGTGGAGTGGAAGAGTAGCAAAGCTGTGTTATTAAAGGTCACAAGACCAGGGCTTCAGAACTTCTATGGCTTTTGCTCCACTCAGCCTTAAAATTCCCAGGCTCAGCCCCCTCCCTCCATTGCTGTATTTAGCCAATTTTTAAGTAATATTCCCAGCACAATATAATCCTCAACTTCAAAGGAGGCTTTTTTTTTTTTTTTACAGCTGTAGTAAAAGCACAGTTATGAAAATAAACGCCAGCTAATAATATAATGATGATGGAAAGGGCAAGACACAACATAATCCAATCAAAGAGGTTCACTCTGGCATTACTTCTTCACCAAAGCCCACATATGGATGCACACACGTGCAGAGGCACTCACTGAACCTCTACACAGAATCTACCCCTAGCTTACCCAGTCCCTCCACTTTATTACTGGCTGATACAGTAAAGCCTTTGGGCATTAATCTAAAAAACTGCAACAAGTATTTATAAAAAGATACTGAAGAACAGGATTTGAAAGAATCTTCTTTCTCTGCAGCCACAGTTCCAGGTGGCTTCCATGTGTTTTCCTTTAACATTCAAATCTGACATGTCAGTACATTTTCTTTACTACAGATTATTACTAGGCTGATGTATTGTTAGTGTTAGAAAAAAAATGCCAGGTGAAGAAAAAAGGGAAGTACTGTGATTATAGAGCACCCATTTACAGCTTACAGTGTCTCTGATCCACAGTTATTCTTCAGGGGTTTCTATCCCTTTTTATTTCAATAGCTTGAAATCAGTTTGTTTTCTGTGAAAGGCCATGAAATGCACAAACACAAACCTAAGGGAAATATGTATTAAAATTATAGATACACTGCAGGGTGAAAAACTATGAGGAAAAGTAGAAGAAAAGTCTCAGGGGACTGGAACACCTGAAAAATACTTGAAAAAAAATGTTGTCAATCTAAACAGTTCCTATTTCAAAGGCTTTTAAAAATGGGCAATTCTTGTGGAAGGGAGTGTTTTGTGGAAAATTCCATTCTGTTGAAAAAATTACTTGTGGCAAAAACAAAATCCACAGCTGTGATTTAAGGAAGCAGAGGATACCACATACCAAGAAGAACATTCCTCTTTCAGCACCCCAAAACTGGGCCTCCATACACTTCTCAATATTATGCAAGGACAGTCCCTTGCTGTCATCATTTCATTTATGTGGGTCTGCACTTGGTATGTGAGAGCTGATTGTCTGGGGTGCTGCTCAGTAAAATGTCATGTGGGGAAAGTTTTGCACCTCCTGAAGCATGTGTGGGATGAAGACACATCTAGCTCATCTGCTGGCCTCGCCTGCTGAATTAAAAAACTGTTTAAAATATACCATAATTTCAAATAAAGGTAATTCTGACCCAAAAGAAAAATATTTAATGTTCCCGTAATATTTTTATAATATAAATATTTTTATATTTAAAATTTATATTTAAAATATAAAAATATAAATATTTTTATATTTATTTATATAATTCATTGATCTCAGAGGGAGTTGGTCATCAAATTCCTCTTAGCAGTAGAAAGTAGTGGGATGCTCATAGTATTTTACACAGTTAAGCAAATAGAAAGGTTTTGTAGTGAGAAAAAGATAAAGACAACTATAGACAACTTCACAGAGTTAAGTACAAGTATTTGTTTTAAAGGGAGGATGCCAGCCATGCTATAGAGGTGTTTCCCCAAAACAAGAACACAAGGCTCAAGAGGACTGTACAAAATGCCCTGGGGAAGGCTAAAGGGAATGCTTGGTGCTGCTTGAGGGGACATGGGGAGTGCACTGAAAGAAAGGAGAAAGGAAAACTGTAGCCAGGCAATGTGAAAATCACACAGACAACACTACAGACAGACTTTGCAGGACATACAAACAGAGAATAAAGATTTAGGTGGGAGAGAGGAATAAATATTTCTTGATTTTTTTTAACCATTCACTGCATGTCTGTCTGTCTTTTGCATGACTGGTCATAGACTCTTAGATGAAGATTTTATTTTTTTTTGTAAAATACATCTGACTTTATCTTGCCAAGTCATTTGGAAGAACCCATGGGATTCAGTTCATTAATTCGTATTGAAATGTGATGATATTCTTTGCTAGAAAAGGGTGAGAATTCACATTCACCATGGAACCCTGGTTGCTTTCAAAAGCTTTCATTTATCATGCATTGTTTCCCTAGATTTTTAGGTTTCAAGTAACACTCCTGAGGAAGAATTCTCTTTTCTTGCCTCTTCCAAAAATTACTAAGGGATGTAATACATATTGAGAAGCCAAGGCATCAGGAGAGGTTAACCACATTGTTCATGCTTTCTGTTGATTCTATTTATTGCACCATGTAAACAACTGTAAAAAAGGGTCTCAAAGAATGTGTAAAAATGGTCTTGAGAAGGACCCAGAAATTTTACTGTCTTCCAGGAAATCAGTTGGAAAAATCCTCAACAATTTTGGAAATAAATTCTGATGTGTAGCACTGTCCAAAATCAACTTTCCTTTGGAGCCAATGGCAATGCTCCTGTGGATGTCAGTGCTATCAGATAAAGGTGTGACTGTTGATACAGAAGATAGCATTACATGATTAATTTTGTGCTAAGACATGCCAGACCAGATTTGTTAAGATGTTTTAATTGCTCAGCTGCCATTGAAATAAGGAGGGGCAGACAGTGCAGTACCACTCTTCTGAAATATCTGCATCAGATTAGTTGACTTAAAGCTATTATACAAATCCTGGTGATCAACTAATATTTTCAATCACTTAAACTGATCATGATTCTACGTTCAATTGAAGCAGTAGCCTCTAACATACAATGATTTTTTCATCCAAGGTTTCATGTTTGTCATATATTAACATCTGGGATTTTTGGTTTAGCTTTTGCTACCTGCAGAAAACTTTGAACAAAAAAAAAAAAAAAACCATGCAGAATTGATGGAAATCATGCATTTATTTAGACATTTCAGAAATTCAAGGCTTATTACTCTGCTGACTCCATTAACCTTTACTTACCTCACAGACCACACAGTTCAGACACCTATTCTGGTTTTCAAGGCAGCTTATAAGATACTTTCACTAAAATCCAGAAAGGAACTCTCCATCTATCTTGGAGGTGCCTGACTTGCTTTAAAAGCAGCCTGGGATTTACAAGGGAAGAATGACTTTTTTATCTCTGTGACACAAATCCCAGCTGACAGCCCTGTTTACACTACAGAAAATAATGACTGCTGACAGTCTCAAGGACCACCCGGTGGGTTATTTACATTTGAAACATTTGAAATCAACTCTGTTTAGATAATGTTTCAGTTTTGAATCTGGCTTGCCTGCACATGTTCCTTTAGGCTTTATTAAAGCTAGTACATCTCATTGGAACTGTAATCAATAATGTCCCAGTTTCATACTGCCAGCCAGGATCTATTAATGGGGAACTGCTGAGTTACATGTTAGACAATTTGTTCATTTGGATTTCAGAGCCCAGTTGTTAATGTTTAATAAAACTGCCATTTTTAAAATGTAAAATAATTGGTCTTTTTATTCTAACATCATCCTCAGGAGGAGTATATAAATATAATTTTTTTAATATTATAACATGTAAAAATAAAGATATGCCAGGTTACACGAGTTTCTTAGGTTTGGACTGTACACTCTTTTTAGATATCATCAACAAGTAATATTATTAAATTAAGATAACCCATTTCACATTATAAATTTGAACAGGTTTAATAAATAACAACTTTTCATGAGATGTGTATTTTCTTCATTTCAGGAAGTTCTCTTTCCAGCTCTTTTTTTGCCAAGGATATTTCAAAACTGATCAAAGAAGAATAACTTGAAGGGTGTTAAATTAATCTAGTTCTCTGAATACAAAGTAAGATAGATACTTATTTTTACCCAGCATTTGTCTTAGTACCTAAAAAGGCAATGATGAAATAAGGAGATAGCTTGAGTGTGCCAAAATTATCAAATAAGATTAATATCCCATATTTATTCCTATTAACAAAGTAGATATGAACTTATATTGCTGTTAATTATATCTTTCCCTTTCTTAGATTTTTCATTCCTCATTCCCAGTAGCAGTGATCCATAGCTTCAGTTCACATTCCCGTTTGCAAACATTGGTTAATAGGATATGAAATTGTGTCTCCCTCCTTAATTTAGCAGGTCATGGAGAAAAAAAAAATCATACTTATTTTTAAAATGCAAGTATAAAGGATTTATAAACGGAGTTCATCCTGAGGGATTCACTACAAAATGACATTAGGATGGCAGTCTCACGAAACAAGTTAATCTTCTGTGCTGCAGACTGCAGAAAGCACTCAAGAAGGCACTTGATGCAACCTATCTCTTAACTGACTGCTTTGGAAGGACAGACATCCAGCCTGGGAGGACTCCTAAACATTTATGAATAGGTACCTGGAAGCCAATGGCACAAACTAGGTGTATGTTCAAAAAGAAAATTGCTCTTTGCATGATGTGTTGGTTGGTGCTGAATATGCTTTTCTTCTACTTCAAGGCCAAGTGCAAGATCCTACACCTGGATCAGGGAAATTCCAAGCACAAGTATGTTGTAATAATATTATTGTATTTCATATTTCTCAAGTCCCATACTGTTGTTATCTTATATTCTTTAAGTTCATACCTTCTCACTGGTTTTCTACCAAGCTGTTCTTCTCTGTGGCACAATTCTTCATAGCCACCACAGGGGCTCCTCCTGGGCTCCTGACCCACCCCTATTTATTCCAGTTACCCTCACGAGCTACAGCTGCTGCCCAACTAAGGACTTTGCAGCTGTAGCTCGTTTGGAGTAACTAGGACCCACACAGATCTTACAGGGACTCTCTCCATAAGGACCCACTTATCTAATACATAGATCTTACAGGGACTCTCTCCATGCAAGTACAGGCTGGGCAAAGAACGGCTTGGGAAGCTGTGGGGAAGAGGATTTGTGGGTGTTGGATAAAAAGCTCAACGTGACCAAGCAACATCACTTGCAACCCAGGGAGACAAAGGCATCCTGAGGTGCATCAAAAGAAGCAAGGCCAGCAATTTTTGAGAGGTGGCTCTACCCCCTTACCCTGCTCTTGTGAGATCCCACCTGGAGTCTGTGCCCAGCTCTGGGGCCCCAACATTTGAAAGACATGGACTGCTGGAGTGAGTCCAAAGGAGGGACAATGAAATGATCAGGGCTGGAGAATCTCTCTGTTGTAGAAAGACAGGCTTTGACAGAGTAGGGATTGTTCAGCCTGGAGAAGGCTCCAGGGAGGTCTCAGAGCACCTCAAGGGAGCCTGCAAGAGAACCGCAAAGGAGCTTTTTACAAGGGCATGCAATGATATAAAATAGGGGAATGGCCTTAAGCTGAAGGAGAGGAGGTTTAAATTAGGTATTAGCAATAAATTCTTCACTGTGAGGGTAGTGAGGCACTGGAACAGGTTGCCCAGAGGAGTTTGGCTTCCCCATCCCTGAAAGTGTTCAAAGACAGATTGGATGGAGCTTTGAGCAACCTGGTCTAGTGGATGGTATCCCTGCCTATGGCAAGGGTTTGGAACTAGATGATTTTTAAGGTCCCTTCCAAGCCAAGCCATTCTATGATTCTATGATTCCACTTTTTTTTTTTAGAATTTATCATTCCACTTTTGTTTTATAGCATTTATAGTGTGCAATGAATGCCACACTATAGAAGGGTACCTCTGTCCATCAGAAGGTGAAGCCCTGCTACAAGAGGAAATTCTTCTTGTCATGAAATATACCATTTTAAGCTAAGGTAATCTTCCAAACCTGATGAAGGCAAAACAAGAAGTTAATTGTAGAATTTTTTCTTTTTATAAAGTAAATTGTTTTTTTAAATGCAATCAAAAGAGCAACTGTGACTAGAAATCTTGAAATCTTGCAAATGAAACATTGTTTCCTTTGGCTGCCATAATTACAACCAGAGTCTAAGGCATCTATAGGAAAAGATGCTGCCACTCTGAACAGGAAACTGCCAAGCTCAGGGCTGCTTCAGAGCTTAGGTTGTAACAGGCTTTAAATATGTGAAATGACTTTTTAAAGGACAGAAGTAACTGACCAGAAAAACACATAGATGTTACATAGCAAAAAACCCTTAACATGGTTTGATGCAAAGCAAGTACCCTTTCTGGAAAGAATGTGAACCACTGGAAACCTACAGAAAGAGAACACATTGCATGGGGGTGTGATGGCCACAGAGAAAACACTGATTGGATTGTTTTCAGAGGCTTATAAATACATCAATAATCTCTGTTTTACACTGTAATTTGATCAGCAGTATAGCTCCTAGTACAGCCAGGAGGGTAATGCAGATTTTAAGTAAATGTAGCACCATTTAACATTTAGTATACCTCAAGCTACCAAAAGAATCCCACTGATGTAAAATCAGCTGGAACAGGCCCAAGTATTTTCAGCATTCCCAGAAGGAAATAAAGGGTAAGTCTGAAAAGCATGAAATCAGATATGCAGAAGGAGTGATCCAAAACACATCAAATACAATCTTCAGCTGCAAAATCTTAAAACAGCTTGTCCTTGTTCACATTGGTAAGAATCTGATGGCTGACACGAAACCAATTACAATAAGAGATTGATGTTTTGAATTTCTGGCTTAACTGTGGCCTTAATTTTGACATCAGATATGACAGAAGGAAATTGGGAAAATTAAAATACAAGACACACTATAGGGAATACAGGGCTGAGAGCAAGTAATAGCCTGAGACAGGTTTTAGAAGGTAACAGCCAGATCTAGTTTCTACAAAAAATGAGAGCCACAGAATGTTTGAGACAAATTAGACCCAGTAGTTAATTTTTACCCAAATTTCTGCAGTTGATAAAATATTACAGAATGGCACCTATTTAAGTGACTTGATACTTTAGTAATCAAAAATGTCTCCCTACCAGCTGGAACTGTCAATCTGTGACAATACTTTTGCATCCAGGTGCTTCACTTATTTCCATCAAGAGCATCATCTAAATTTATTGTGAGGCATAAACTCACATTTAGTTGGCATGAAATTAGAATCTAAAAAGATTTAAAACTCTTGGAGAAAATTATTTGATTAGCATTTGCATTTGGAAAATAAAATTAAAATGTCTGAAAGCAGAAGAGGCACTGCAATGTTGTGAAAACAGAATGTTCAGAAACTCAGATGTTTTTTGTGAGACCATATATCTGGTTTGACAGAACAACAATTTTCATTTAAAGTAATGATGTGAGAATTCAGGCTGCTAAAACCAGGTAACTAGCCCCCTGTTTTTTTTCCTCCCAAACCAGCTGTGTGGTACTGTGGCTAGCATTACTCAGATGCTTAGAGGGAGGCCACAGTAAGGTTAGGTTTAATTGCCTTGGGCACTGTCAAACACAGTCCTCAGGCATTGAGCAGGTCAGATACTAATTGGCCACACATAGCACAGGAATGGCACAAGACTGGAGAAGGACACACAGGTGGAAAGGAAGGAAGGAGAAGAAACTCTTTGCTTCAAAACGTCTTAAACCATAAAATGACTTTGATTATTGCTTTTGTGAATGGAATAAATTGCATTCAAGTAGTCCAAGGAAACACTTCATACAGCCAGAAAACCCTTCCTGCTCATGTCACCACTGCAGACAGAGCCCTCAGGCTGGCCAAGCAAAGCAGCTCCTCAGTCTCCAGCGAGGCAGATCTTCCATGCAGCATTGGGCTCCCCAGGCCCTGCCCAGGCTGCTCTCTGTGCTTGTCAGAGACCCTCCTGTACATAACAAATTCTAAAGCCAAAGGCTAGAAATAGACATATAAGCATGTTAGGAGTATTTGCCTCTTTCAGAATGTCAAATGGAATGTGAACCTTCTCAGGTAAAAGGCTCAAGGACTGCTGGAGAGAATTCCAAAGTGGTGCTACCTATAGGCTTTATAAAGGCAGATGCAAAGGCTCATCTTAGCAATGCAGAGAGCAGAATTCCTCTGCAGTCTGAAATTAACAGAGTTTTTATTTTTACTGTCAAAAACCAGACGCAGGTAAACAATTACAGAATGGAAAGCAGATATAGAATATGGGATATCAATCTAGCACAAGGATTACCACACATTAGTTTATACACTCCTGACATTTAAGTAACTATTTGCACTTAATATTAGATGAAATTAACTAAAACTCTTTTCCAAAGAATGAAGTTTATCATTTCTTTTTATTTATTTTTCTTACATTAGTTATGGCATGGGAAAAGCCCAAGAGGTTTTCTTTGTAGTATTTCTAATTCAATTAAGCACAAAAACCAATTAAAAAGTCAAATGGTTTCCCATGAACTTTTAGTGTTGGATAAATTTAGATCCCCAATGAAAACTAATTTGATTTCAAAATGTTCTGGCCAAGTATTTCAGAAATGGATGCTTAAAGGTAGGATGCTGTGTCAATGTTTTTAGGGAATACAGAAGAAAAGTGTAACATTCAAAAGTTGTCTGCATCTAAGTACCCTCAACAAATCAACATGAAGAGGTGACATTTAGCTCCCTTCATATCAGACAATTCTTTAAAGATAAATTGCAAACATAAACAATTTTTTGGTCTTCTTTATGATCCTAGGCATAGGATAGAATTGACAGAAATATATGCAGAATGGATTTAAGTCTCTAAAATTTTATTTCATCTGTAAAAATCTGGCTTCAAAATTTAACATAGTTCCAAAATAACCACTGAGTGTGTGTGTGGGTGTGTGTCTGCATACAGAAAGAGTGAAACAGAACACTTAATCAAGAAAGACCAGCCTAAGAAGTTTTTGTGAAAGGTTCAGTAAACAGGAGTGTTTGGCCTGATATGAGAAGGGAGATTGGGATTACATGTTTACTTGTTGCTGAAGACCTGGAGATATTAGCCATGATGGAACTTTACACCTGCACATAACAGAAATATTTTTAGGTCTGCAATGGCATCCAAGAGAAAAAAGTAACAAATGGAGGTGAAAAGTTTTCCAGTTATACCTATTACCAAAGTAACTTTTAAAATCATGAGTTAAAACTAAAGTACTACTAAAGGAAAAGATTTCTTTTAATGTATCATAAAGAATAGAATCTGAACACTGTCTATGGCCACATATTTAAAGTATCACAAACAAACATAAAGGGATAAAATTATGTAAGCTGCCAAAGGTATGTTAGGGATCACAGAATCACAGACTGGGTCAGGTAGGAAGGAACCACAGTGGATCCTCTCTTCAGTCTGGAAAACAGCAGACTGAGGGGAGACCTCATTGGAGTCTATGACTTCCTCATGAGGGGAGGAGGAGGTGCAGACCCTGATCTCTTTCTGTGGTGACCAGTGGCAGGACCCAAGGGAATGGCCTGAAGTTGTGTCAGAGGAAGGTAAAGTTGAACATTAGAAAACTATTCTTCACCCAGAGGGTGTTTGGGCACTGGAACAGGCTCCCCACGGAAGTGTTCACAGCACCAAGCCTGACAGAGCTCGAGAAGCTTGAACAGAGTTTGGACAGTGCTCTTGGGCACTCTTGGGGATGGCGCTGTGCAGGCACAGGAGTTGTACACGATGATCTTTGTGGGTCCCTTCCAACCAAACTGATTCTGTGATCTGGTCCAAGTTCCCTACTCAAGCAGGGTCATCCTAGAACATACTACACAGGATTGCACAGCCTCTCTGGGCAGTCTGATCCAGTGCTCAGTCACCCACACAGTAAAGAAGTTCTTCCTCATGTTCAGGTGGAACTTCCTGTGCATCAGTTTCTGCCTCTTGTCCTATTGCTGGGCACCACTGACCAGAGCCTGGAAACATTCTCTGACACCCTCCCTTCAGATACCAACAGATATTGATGAGGTCCCATCTTAGTCACCTCTTCTGGAGGCTGAACAGGCCCAGCTCCCTCAGCCTTTCCTCATAAAAGAGATGTTCCAGTCCCTTAATCATCTTTGTAGCCCTCCATGGGACCCCCTCCACGTCTCTCTTGTCCTGAGGAGCCCAGAACTGGGCACAGCACTCCAGAAGTGCCTCACCAGGGCTGAGCAGAAGGACAGGATCACCTCCTGTGACCTGCTGGCAATGCTCTTCCCAGTGCACCCCAGGATACCTTTGGCCTTCTTGGCCACAAGGACACACCGCTGGTTCATGAGCAGCTTGTTGGCCACCAGGACCCCCAGGTCCTTTCCATGGAGCTGCTTCCCAGCAGATCAGACCCCAGCCTGTGCTGGTGCATGTTGTTGTTCTTCCCCAGGTAAAGGACAGTGCACTTGCCTTTGCTGAATTTCACAGTTCTTCTCTGCTCATCTCGCCAACCCATCAAGGTCCTTCTGAAGGGCTGCACAGCCCTCTGGCGTACCCCCCACACCTCACAGATTTGTGTTGTCAGTGATTTTGCTGAGGATGCATCTGCCCCTTCATCCAAGTTAGTAACAAATAAGTTTAGGTAAATCAAAAAATTCTGAGCTCAGTGTTGAAGCTTAGGGGACACCATTAGTGACACGCCTCCAACCATACCCCATGCCACTCATTACAACCCTTTGGGATTTGCTGTTTAGCTAGTTCTCAGTAAACTGAAAAAGACTTTCAAAACAATTTTTTAAATCTCTGAAGCCATAAATATTATTTTAGATAGTTAATTAAAGCGGATGCATTAATTAAAATGGATGTGGAAGAAAGATCTTTTGACAATAGTTGCACACAGTTTTTGTGTTGAATGCAGAGTACAGTCCTAACTATGACCCTTCAGGAATCTCCTTGCTCAAACTAAAGCCCATGAGGACTGGCAGGAAACTGAGCTGCTATATATAAATTTAATCATAAAATAAATATGGAAAGTACCTGTACTGTAGGTATAGAAATTACTACTGTCTGATTAACTGTTTCAAAAATAAAAATATTTTAAATCTTGAAGGTAACTGCTTATAAAATCGCTTATTGTACCTGCTCAACAAACAGCAGAAGTACTTCCCCTGTAATCTGTACCTTTTACTAAGTTCCCTTGAGGGAATCCCATGGCTCCATACCTGATTTTTTCTCTTCCATTACAGATTCCCACTGATTTGGTAGTGCAGACATCTATCCTCCCAACTCCCACTAACAGCTGGGTACCAGGCACCTCATAACTCATTAAATACATTGTGCCAGAGGCACCATCTTCTTCATTACCTTTCTTCTGGATCTGGTCAGGCATCCTGTAGCTAAGGAACACAGACATGGATTTTCATGGAAAACCTCTCTTACCAGGTCATGTGTCTCATGGATGACTCTGTATCTCTAGGATTTTGTTCCCAGACCTACTGCAGAGAACCTGAGATACAACCACTGATCCTTACAGAGCTCTTAGTTTACAGAAATGTGCAGACTGCCTTTTAGTGTAGAGTGTTTTTACTGAAAAAGCACTTTTGGAATTAGCCTAAACCCACTGATGTGAACTGATCCAGCCTGTGTCAATGACATTTGGAATCAGGCAGTAGAGTTCTGTAGTGATTCAAGGTCTGTTTTTGACAACCAATGACTTTGCTTGCATTAGGCTAATTTGCTGAATCTTCTCTTTCCTACATTACATTTAAATGAAGTAAGACACATTCCAGTCATAAGATATCCTTTCCATTTAATAGTTCCCCTTCAAAATGCAGCTTGGATTTAGTAATTAATCAGTGATATCCTGCAGAGTCTACAGACTATCATGAACACTGAGATTAGACAATCCTCATTTTTCCCCAAACTTAGCTAAGGCAATCCAAGGAACTGAATTTACATAAACAATAGAAAGATTGTGCTGTGCAAGTTCATAAATTCTGACAGTTTCATGAAAGAAGACACTTGAGATGAGTTAAGAAGCTTTAAAAACTCTACATAAAGGCAAGTACACTGGCTGAAAAAGCAGCCAGCATTCTGGAAATGACTGATGAAGTATTACAGCAAAATTCTGCTAGTGGATGCTTCAGCTTATACTGTATAACTGAAGTGCAGCAACAGGATATCACAAATGCAGGAGTTATTCTTTGTGAATATGTGACAATATCTAGCTTCTGGGACTATCACACTATCATAAATCCTGTTCACTGAGTACTGATGGTGGCTTATTTGGTGTTTTCTGGCTTAAGAAGCAATAGATACAGTCTGTCAAAGATAGGTAAGCACAGAACCTGCTTTCTCACCTGAAAATGGCAGATGCTACATCAGTCCCTCTAAGGGCATATATTGGCAGTACATATTTTCACTGCAGCTATATGGGTCTGTGTAACTCTTTCCCACTAGCTGGAAAATATTTACTGAAAAATATATGCAAGCAGTATGGATCTGTTCGGTGGTGGTATCTATTTGAAGACAGATTTTTTCTAAATTATGAGGCAAAGCATATAAAATATTTTCACTGAAAGGTTGTAAACACATTTGATTATGGTTTCAGTCTCTTCAGTGTCATTTTGAGTTTATCAAAATGTATTTTGGTCCAGTCTGAAAGAAATCCAAAAACTTTTGCCAGTGAGTAAAAATAAATAATGTAAAGTCTTCATCTACACTAGGCTTAGCCTTACCATTCTGATAACCTAAAGATTACCTGATAGTTTAGTGGATCATAACAGAGCAACTATAACTTGGTTGCTGAAAAGGACACACATACTAAATTTCTGGTCCTCATAGAAGAAACAAGAACATTTTCAAGTGGGGAAAAGCTGAGACCAATGGAGCATAATAATCATCTTGGCATTAACTCCAAATAAAGGGAAATCCAGCTGATTCAACATTGGGAAGGGAACTAAGTTGGTTCTAAAAACCTTAAAGTCACATTCTCACCTCTGCTCTGATTTGTTACATCAACTTTAAAGGCAGCATCTGTATCTTAAAATGAAGTTGATTTACAAATATAGTCAAAACAAATTTCAAATCTGACAATCATACTCTCATAGTATGAGATACATAGTGTAGTGCTATGCATTGCTATCACATCTATCCTACAGAAATATCTTCCCTATATTATACATATACTCTATTCATTCTGTAGTTTACTTTATGTTGCTCTTTTCTTAAAGATTAAACATTCAAAAAGTTTTTAATTGGAAGAAGCAGGAAGAATTTAGGCTTGTGAACAAGAAATTTCTCTATCTTGTGGAGAGAGAGAGATCTGTGGAACAAGTTCCTACAGGAATCAAGGACAAGCCTCTGTGCTTTCTGAGGGACTATTCATGCATTTTACCAAACAAACTTTCAGAAGTGCTCAAATTCTCCAAAGCACAATAGAAGACAAGCTATCAAAGAAGCTGAACTGCTTAACTGTCACAGAGTTGTTTTCAAAAAGGTCTTTGTGCCTAACAATAAGAAAAACTAGAGACCAGACCTTAAGTAGTTACTAAAAAACTGCAATATCTAGAGTGATTTTTAAAACCAAGTAGTAAGTCACTTTTAACTGCCATACCTGTGGAAAAACACCTGTATTTAATAAGTAAAGAACTCAGACATAGTTTGAAGCAATTTTAAGAGCATTTATTAAGGAAAGAGACCATAAATTACAATTTAATAGAAATAAACTTTTTTTTCAGCATATCTAATTCTAAACTGTTTCCAATTTTTCCCTCAGGTAGAAAATAATCCATATAGCAAGACAGAATTGAACTGATACACAAATTGGATTACTTTTTGGGGCAACTTGCTCAAAAACAAAATTCTCATAAATTGACTATCACCTACTGTTTACTTAAGAAATAAATGTAGGGGAAAGTTATGCTCATACAAAGCATTTAATCTTTTCTTGTTAGACTAGTATTGATCTAAAATCTCATTTTAATAAAATATGAAAAGTTAAAATATATTTTTCAGTGTAAATATATTACTGCCTCAACATTTTATTCTGTACAAATTTAGTTGTTACTTATGGCAACATAATTGGCTGGAAAGATGCCAGTTTTTCCTCCTATTGTTCCTTCCCACCAATCAAACTGGGAATTTGTTTTAGTTGTCACTGTGATTCTGTCTCCAGCTTTGAAAGTCAAGTCACCTGGCTGTTGTCCTTCAAATGAATAAAGTGCTGTAACTTCAACTGGATCACTCCCAGAGTTATCTGAAATAAAAGAAATTAAATAAAAAGGAAATTACTAAAAGGAAATTCCTAGTGTCAACACACACACTAAGTTCTTAAATAGAATATTCTTAGATGACAATAGAAAAGGATGACAAAAATACTAAAATAATCTCTATGGACATATAAACCACTGATGAAAATCCTCTCTGTTTCCACTATAATCTTAGGTAAGTGAAATTTGGATTCCAGCCTATCAGCGCAGTCTATTTAATAAAATAATGCTCTATACAAAGTAAAGATCAGCCAATTTTCTGTATGCCTCATATGGTCAGAGAAAGTGGGAACAAAGGTGGTGTGTTGAGGAAAGCACAAATGTTTCCTGAATGGCTGCTATCAGAGCCACTGCCCAGGTTTGAGTTTTTTGTTTGTGTTCTCTGTGACAGCTTCTTCATGGAAACGGCAAAACTCAAAGGAGAAAATTTGATTTTTTAATCAAAACTCAGGATATACGATGGCAAAATACAAAATATCCATAGCACTTCCCTTCTTGTTCCATAGGTTTTGCAGTGTCTGGGATTTTGGTGTTGGGATTTTGGTGTATCTCAGATGTTAAACAGAACCCAGTAAATGTGCCAGTGGAAAGAACTGATTATGTTTGATGCACTGGAAGTGACTTGGTTTGTATGGGGTATTTTTGACCACATATACAAATGGCTTTTATTCTCCTTGCACCAGTCTCTTACATAACTCTTTCAGTTCTCAGCTGGGGTTGAAATCATGCCATGAGGCTTCTAAACTAATTTAAAAACTTATCAAAATCTTGCATACTATTGTCCATTCCTGTAGAAAATTTCAGCCAATATTTATCATTTAGCCAATGTTTAGTACCACTGAACTTTAAATCTGAGTATCTTCAATTTAACAATAAATGTTTTCGCTCGATTCCTTTAACTGTCTGAGATATAGGAGGTAGTTGCTTTAGATTAATGTTGATTTAGAAAACACTTAAATCTCTCACATGAGTGAATCTAAAAGTGAAAAATGGAAGGTAAAATGGAAGATTAGTTAAGAGGAAGTAATGTTTACACAGTCAGATAGAGAGATTTTAGGGTGTATTGCTCATATGGAAGTGTTGGCTGCATACATGATCAAGCATGCCAGATTAAAGGCTTTTAGAATTAGCTGCACCTTCTTGCTGTCAAAACTGTTGCAAAAGGGGAAACCCAACCTCTCACTAGTTTATACATTGCCAGCAGAGAGCTAGAAATTGTGGTGAGAGAAGCATTGATACAACTTTTCTTGGTTGTTTTTTTGCAGTCTGTCTTCAGGAACTGATACCCACAGATTTTTTTTTTTTTCTTCTGGTTGCTTTTATCATTTCAAAAGGAAGAGGAAAAATTTTTTTCCCTAAGGTTCACAAACACAAACTGTAGCCAAAGAGGACAGAGAAGAACAATGGACCACAAATGCACAAAGAGCACAGGGTTTTTTCCCCCCACATCTGTCAATATATATGTTCATTCTACAGGTGAGTGCTTTCTCTTTATGATCTGCATTTTTAGCAATCACTAAAGACTAATAGAAAATTATTTAGCCATGAGGTGAGAGAGATTTGATTGCAGAGAAGTCAAGTGCCATCTTTCTTGATCACACAGTATCTCTCTCCTGATATCTACAGTTATGACTGAAAGTCATACAACACTGTTTCTTTTACTGTGAAAATAAAACCAAATTTATCAGGTCCATATCTCCACCAGTTACTCCTACCAAAAAGGCATATTGCAGCTTTTCTAAACATATCTTTTACTGTCACCACTGAAACCCTGACAGACCAAATATTCAGCAATTACACAATTTTCCTCCGAGAATTCAAGCATTTGATGCAGTTGGGATGATATGATGTGCTCTCATGCACAGTTTAGTTTGAAGCTAGATATTTTGATTGAGGAAATCATAGAAAAAGTATGAAGTAGAACATCAACTTTTTACTCCTAGCACTAACTGAAGAATAGTCAGAAAATACTGTAGCCCAGGACTCTTTAGGTGCTGTGGCATGAAAACAGTTATGACTCAGTTCCATATAAAAAGGAAGAAGGGGTGTGTTTTACCCCTGTGCCACATTCAGGTAGTACACATGGGTTAAGTGCATTTATATGCTACAATGAAGACAAAAATTTCCTATGCTTTGAGTTCTTAAATCTATGTGTTTTTATCATGTAAATGAATAATCATTCAAAGAGAATTGGAGATACTATATATTTACAACTGCCTAAAATATATATGGAAAAAGTAGATGTTTGACAGAGCAAATGAAAAGACTGAAAGTGCTAAAAGTGAGGTGAGATCTTATTCTCAAAAAGAAAAAGAGCTGTCAAGACCACTATGGCATGCTGGACTCACAGCAATGGTAAGTAACTAATATTTATCACCTCCATGACTGAATCTGCACTAAGATTATAATTTCTCTTATACAAACCGCTGAGTATTCTGAAATTGGCTCTGTAAAAGCAGGAGGAAAAATGAAAGGAAACACGACACAAATTAGAGCTTGAAAAGGTGGAAAAACATCCATATGTGAGATATCAAAGGGTAGGAGTGCATTCAATGCACCATAACCATGCCTCCAAATATTGTTTGCTCTGTCATAAGAACAAAACTGTTTTATGTGTTTCTCTTCTCATTTTTTGTCCCTATACATGTGCATCTTTCCAAACACAGAGAAAACTCAAAGCACTACAGCTGAATATGAACACCCAGTTCTATGTCCTTGCCCCATTAGCTACCTGCAATCATTTAAATGCATTTTTCAGCTTTATTCCTATCAGCTCTTTCATAGCCATTCCTACTTAATTTTCCCTAGCAGCCTTTTCTCATACTATAGTTTTGTTTCATTTTGTTTCTCATAAAGATTTCAATTCTGTAGTTTTGTAGCACAATGCAGACAGAATGCATATTTCTTGCCTCAAGAGTTCAGCATCTCATATTTATATGGATCATCCTAATAATAAGGTACCTTAAATGAATGCACTGTTACAAAATCCACCACATAGATTATAAGGAGGATCTATTCTGTGTTCTCATTTCCCAATTTCAGTTTTACACAGAAGGGTTTTAAATAAAATTGTTATATTCCACATGAAGATCCCTGAATGCATAGACATAAACGACATTTGCAGCTCACACAAGATGGTGCTACAGTGCTACATACAGCATATGATACTAAGATCATTGAGATTCATGAGTATGCATACTACAAGAAAAACAAACTACATTGTGGAAAATCCTTATTTGTTATTGCTGTTTGAATACACACTTCCACAAACACAGTGGTCAAAACAGAAAATATAGAAATTTTGGTTGAAGGCAAATTAGTAGCCAGCAGATATATTCAATACTCCAGCACACACAGGTATGGCACGTGTTTGATGACAAACCTCTATGACCACAATATCTTGCCAGTTCATTTATCTTTACATACCATAATGATTTGCAGATTTTGTGAAGGACCCCTGCTACAGATAAAAGACTTGGTGGGGTTTAAAGTAGAGTGAATTTATGGCCTCTTGGGTGTGCTACATTACAGCCCCAGAGTGAATGAAAGAGCAACAAAACTATTTTTAATTATGGCGCATTTACTGCGTAATAAAAGCATTTTCTATGAAGTTGCTGTAGAACAGATACATTGCCTACTCTTCTGTGACTCAGTTAAGAGTGCCAGTTTTTGACTACAAGGCCAGCTGGCACAGACTGTCCACATACATACCATAAACACTGACCAGAGAGATCAGCCACATGCAAACTGCCTACTGGTTCCTATAGTGGAATAACAACTAAACTACATCTTGGAATTATTTGGGAAAGTGCAAGGTGAGAATAATGTCAAGGCAGTTTCTAACAACACAACCACATAAGTAAATGAGTTACAGTGCTTGGGCTCATGCCTTCACACTGTTTAGTTTACTAGTAGCTATAGCAGCTACTAGTTTCACATTCTAATGTGAGTTTATAAAATATTAGTAAAGCCATAGGCTGTTTACAAGACTGGATTTTGGAGAAGAAGGCATTTGTAATAATTTTGGCTTAAGCTTATGATACTTTCAAAACCCAGCTCGAAGTTGGAACACAGAATAGTTGGAACACAGTTCAGCTGTGGGCCCCAAATTTAATTTTACTGGCATAGATGCATATATCCCCCAGCCATCAGCCTGATGCTGAATATCTTGCAGAAGATGTGCTGCTTTTGGCCATGGACACAGCAATAAAACCAAAACAAGATTCATGTACTTGAGGTTAGTGATGAGATTGCTAAGCACCCACTTTGCAAATTTTGCTAATTGTCAGTAATTTGAGTGTAATTTGTCAGTAATTTCACTCTCTGCCCCCTTAGTGGGATGTGAAAGAGAACTGGAGGGCTAAAAGTAAGAAAACTCATGGACTCATGGGTTGGGATAAGAACATTAAAATAATCTAAATAAAACATTATTTTTAAATTAAAATGTAAGGAAAAGGAAAATAACAAGAAGAGAGAGAAATAAAACCCAAGATAAGCAGGCAATGCAAAGAATGGCAATTGCTCACCACTAACCAAATTATGCTCAGCCTGTTCCCAAGCAGTGGCCCCCTAGGCAGCTTTCCCCCAGGTTTATATACTGAGTATGACCCTGTGGGATATCCCTTTACCCAGCTGGGGTCAGCTGTCCAAGCTGTAATAGAATTCTTATTGCTTAAATGGAGGCCGAGAAAACTAAGCAACCACATGGACCCTGTTTGTGCAGAAGTAAGATAAAACCAACAAACAGACCTAATGATGGAAAACAACTAACAGATTGGGCAGATGCAAAAATCTGTGCTTTTGAAAACAAACATATCAAGTATCAGAAAGGTTTAGTATACTAGTACACTGTTCAGAGGATCAGGTATTTCTTATAGGTTTAATATGAGAGATATTAACAGTGAACAGACAAATATTAGTTCTTTACTCATTATGGGCTTTTTCTTGGAAAGGGTTAGTACTGAGTTTATAATCAGAGTTAGGAAAGAATTCAAAGTAGGATAAAGAACTATGTCAATTACTGGGCCCAGTAAATCTGGAAATCTGAGTAAAAAACAGTAGTTGGTGCCATTAACAATGAAGACTTAACAGGAAATTTTAATGTCAACCTTAGAAAATGATCTAAACACCATCACCTGCTAAGATACCACTGTGAGTGTAAATACTGTCTGTATACATTTATTGGTTACATGCCTGAAGGATGTTAAAAAGTAAGACTATTACCAGGCCCCAACCAAACACGTTAAGAGTGGAATACAACCATTAGCTTAATTCAACAGCTATAGATGAGCCTATGCAAAGGAAGCAAACTATATCATAAGCTGCATTAGGCAAAGTACTGACAACAGATCAGGGGAGGTGATCTCCTTTACTCAGCACTGGCATGGCCACACCTGCAGTGCAGTCCAGTTCTGAGCTTCTCAGTACAAGAGAAACATAGGCATGCAGGAGACAATCCAGCAAAGGGCCACATGGAAACTGCCATTGGGGCATCTCTCCTATGCAGAAGGGCTGAGAGAGCCCAGGGAAGAAAAGGCTTATCAGTGTCTATAGATATCTGAAGGGACAGTAAAAACAGGGTGCAGTCAGGCTCTTGCCAGTGATGCCCAGTGACACAGGCAATGGGCATGTACTGAAACACAGGAAGTGCTGACTGAACATCAGGAAACATTTTTTTACCCTAAGGGTGACTGAACAGATTTCCTAGAGAGATGACAGAGTTTTCATCTTTGGAGGTATTCAAAAGATATGAACCCAATCCTGCTTGAGCAAGGGAGTTTGGACTAGATGATATCTAGAGGCCTTTTTCAATCTCATCCATTCTGCAATTTAGTGAAAAACTTCAAAGAGACTTTTGAAATAAAGTTACCTGAAAGTATAAAAGCAGCACGAAAATTTGTAATTGTAGGGAGTTTGGATTGGAACAGCTGTAATCAAAACCCAGTTGGATACTAATGGAACTCACACTGTCAGCATCATCTGATGGTCAGGCCAGACAGAGCAGACTTCTCAACACACACTGACTAGCCTGTATCCAGCTAGGAGAGTGCCCTATTATGGAGCACACCTAATAGGGACTCCCATTTCTCTGAGAATGTGACCTCCTGGTAAGGCCTACTTGTCATCATACGGATCAGTGTGTTGTAAGGAGCTGCACTGGCACACAAACAAATCAGTTTAGCCTAGGACTGACAGAGCAACTCTTAGATCAGAGTTTAGTAAAATAAAGGGCTGAAGAGAAAGACTTATTGGTGGATGAGCAATATGAGAAATGAGATGAGGCAGTAAATTACAAGAGTATTATCTTACAGGTATGTCAGCATTTGCTGTGTTCCTCAACTGACAGAGCTAGATGTAAAAACTAAAAGGTAACACTGGCTCTTTGCAGGATAAATGAGAAGGAGAAACTAAAGATCGAAATTTCTGACTTGAGAAATGCAGCAGCATTGGGCCCTGATGATGACTAAAGGCAGGCAGAGAAATGCTTAAAGTTCAACTTTGAAGTAGGTAGGTGAACCACTAAGTTAAATCTGTGATACAAGATTGAGATGAAAGCTAGATCTGTCAGAGGTTCTGTCTGAGCTCAAAGACATACTTAACATGAGAGTCAGTGGGGGAATGTAAAAGATGGACAAAATGATAGGGCAGGAAATTACCTTTGAAGCAAGAACTGAATCTAGATGAGAGCAAAGAAATATTGAATTTGCAAAGGTCAGAGGAAAGGATGTTGCAACAATTGAATCATAATAGGACGAAAACATAGACAAAAGCAGAGACAGAAAGAAAAGGCTGATCTTTAAAGTGGTACCCAGAGAACATCTATAGGTCTCATTGCTCCTATAGTGAAAGTAAGAACTTCTAAAGAAATTCAAGTTGAAGAACACATGAGCTCTGCAGTGGTTGCCAAGATGAAGTTTAAGATTCTATTTGGCAATTTTTATCTAGAATTCGCAATTAGTTAACAAAAGAATATCTGAGTAAAGGAGAAATAGAAATTATTTGCAGAAAATATTATCTAGTAAATTAAAAGCAACAAAGAACAGCTAGCTGGGAAAACTTAGCAGAAAAATGGAGGGCTGAATATGGAAGACTTTTCAGTGAGACGCCCAAAATATAAATGTAAAGGTGATTACAGACATAGCCCAGCAATAGAATTCAAGGATCTCAAGTATTACCAAAGAAAACAGAAGATGAATATTAATCTAACAGGTTACATACAGAATGATGGAATGCAATTACTAATATGTGGTTGTACACAGGTCAGCAGAGACTTGGAAGTAAGAGTTACATTTATGTCAGTTAATGGCTCCTTTCCATGTTATTGAACTTGATGTCTCCAAATGAGAGTCCAGGTTCCAGTGCCAAATCACATTGGCATAAATTAGCAAAGACTAATTTATCAGCATAGATAGAACCAATGGCTTGAACAGGGAGCAAGAGAAACTCTTTTAAAGAAGGTGAAGCATACTACTGAAGAAGTTCAAAACAAGAAAAAAGATTAGATAACAGCAGTATGATCAGCTTTGGACTTCACAAGATGAAGGATGAGATGATAATGCTGCAAAGAGATATTGTGGGCTGGAGGGTTAGAAAGAAGCAACTAGATCAGATAGATACCTGGGACAGAGAGAGAGAGAGAGGGGAGATAAAACAATGAAAATCTTCTGCATCGGGGAGAGCTCTCAAGTTTAGAGAAGATGTGAACTGAGTAAAACGATCTTATCTGCATCAGTGTCCTCCTGAAAGATAAACAGTACGAACAGGTAAAAGGCAACAGACACTGGATAGGACCTGAAGCATGGTCTAGTAATGCAAGGCCTCCATACAGGTGAGACCAGCAGCTCATAACTGAATGAAGCACATTCTCTGAGATTAGGTCAGAGTCTGGTATGTGGCCAGACAATAAACTTCTTTTTTTGCCACTTCTCTTTTTACCCCATTAGTCATCTAAGGAGGTTATTTCACAGTGTATCCCCCTGGCTGCTAAGATAACTTTCTTAATGTCTAGCTCCAAGTAATTCAGTATTGGCATACTGTTTTGGTTTTTTTTTTTTTTTTTCAACATTGGCCTTTGGTTGAAACCTTTCTTGACAATTATATGCTTGATTTATGCTTTTATAGTCAAAACCCATTTTTTCACACCTTCAGACTCTACACTAAAAATAAGATAGTTACCACATCTCAGAGACTCCTTATTCCACTCATTCAATCATTTAACTTCTCCACATCTATTCAGATTAACCTACTCGTGCAAATGAATAAACAGAATATCATCATTAGGTAAAAGGCCTGTAGTAACTGACCTTTCACATTACCAATAAACAAAGAATTGTTTAAATGGAAGGGTGAAGGAACAGAAGGAACAGAGAACTTACTTTTTGGAGAACATGGGTTTTCATATGAATGTGAAAATTGTAATTAAAAAAAATTTGTGATGAATCCGCACATGAGACTGTTGAACAGTTTTTTCTAATGAGGAGATAACCATGAATGAAGAAATCAGCAAATGAAAAATGGAAGGGAAAGGAGAGCAGAGAACACTGCAGGAACTGGAAGCCACAGAAAGGGGAAGTACAAGAACAGGAGAAGTATTAGTGATGTAGCAGAGCCACTCTTGTAGCTGAAGACTGAGCTAAGAGTAAAATATGTGATAAAGCTAGACAACACAGAGCTAAAGGGTCAAATCCATTGAGAAGAATCTTAATGAAGTTACAGAAACAAATAACAAAGATCAAGAAATCAAGGGAATGTGTACATAATTTAAAGAAACTTAAATATATCTAGAGAGATATTTTGAAAATTAATGGATGTATTCCAAATCTCAGAACTCTAAACCCAGAGCCAAATTAGAACTCAACATAATACAGTACTGAATACAGGTAATACTCACTAGTTTGACAATCATCAATTGAACAAAAAGTCATTGGTTCCATAAACTCCTTTAATAGTAGTGGATTTTCAAGGTAGAGAAGTCTATTTGTACAATAATGGAATCTACTTTAACGTTACAAAAAGGAAAAAAATCAAAAAACCAAAAAAAAAGAAGCAGCTACCAAACAGAAGACTAGAGGGATGTAAATTTAAGAGGGAAGATAAATATGTCTTTGTGATTAGTGCCTTGATCTGTTCCCTGGCCATAAGAAATACTAGCACATGAAGTAAATGGTGCAGCTGTTTCAAAGAGACTAAGGAAACAAGCCTAAAACTGGCCTGTCGATATTAATTTAGAAAATACTTAAGTTCAGCATTAATCAGGTTGAAGTCAAAGCATTAATTATGTACCAGACCAGTGATACAGAGAGAGAAACTGGACAGTGCATTGTCTGATACAATGTTAATTCTGCATCGCTCTTTTCACCAAAGAGGTTATGAACATGAAAATACCAAAGCCTCAGTGACACAGTACCTTTTTCAAGAATGAGACAAATCCAACATCTTGGCTGTATATGATCAGTCATACTGGGGAATATCTACCTTTTACTCTATCTAAACTTACCCCCTTGGTTTTCTTTATATTTGAAGTCTATTTCTGAACTATTATTTAGAAGAGCAGCTAAAAAAGAGATTTGATGTCTTAGGTGAATTGCATCAGGGACAGTCAAAGAAACATTGGAAGGGAAGTGAGAAGGAGGTGTGGTAGAAAGATGTAAGGCTTAGTGCTGGGTTTTAAAGGAAACCACTAACTATTCTAACATATCTGTCTGCTGAAAGCTTTTCAGTCCTTTAATGCTAAGGACAGCACACCTTATCTCACTATGACATTTTGTAATTGCTTTTGAAAATTTTAAAACAGGAAAGAATACTAGTTTTAAATGCAAAATATGTGATTTATAGTAGTCTTGATCATCATAAATCTGATAACACTATGAGTTATAACATAGAAAAAACAGAAGATACTTTGTGGATATTCTAAAACCAATCTACATCTGTTGATAATTGGAAAGCAAAGTTGTGTCAGTATCTAAAGAATACATGCATGCAACTGAACTTCTCTCCTTATAAACAAAGCAATGGAAACAATTTCATTAATGTTATAACAGTCAACTTTTCACAGAATAACTGAAAACGATACTCTCATATATAAAGAAATAAAGATGAAAAAGTACAGAATTGTACATTCATTATTACATGAACATTTAAAAAATTAAGCTCTTTTACAACTAATTTTTCCACTCATTACTTTAGAAAGCAATCAAAATGATGAAAACTGCAACTAAAAATAGTATTCTGTTATTTAAATAAAAAACCACATAGTTTGCAATGGGTGTGACTACCATATTGAATATCTTCTCAAATTTAAAAACCTCTTGCATATATTATGGAATACTTTTATGAAAAAGGACTGGGTCATTTACTTCCTGGAATGTAAAAAAAGAAAGAAAAATTCCAAAGTAATGAAATATTTAAACAACACTACCTCAAAATGTCCCTTTATGACCACATACAATGATGACTACATGACAAAGGCAGTAACTCATTCCATATAACTTTTCAAAAATTGGCATCTTGGAGACTAAGATATCATTAAGTATAGTTCACTGAATATGTATACTTTTTAATATTTTATGGTTGAAGAAGTTTAATGCAAATAATAGTCCATGTTCTGATGATGTCTAAATTGCAAGGCTTTACATGTGTAAGTGGTTTCCAACAAATTTAAGTAATGTCAGTTTTGGCTCAAAGTTGCAGCTCAGAGCCACAAAGGTGATGTTGAATTCACGTTCACAGATAGGATGAACAAAAGTTAAGTCAAATCACTGCATTAGCTAAGTTACAATGTCATGATAAGCAGAAATAAAACACATTACAATGCTGAAATTCACTTATTGGGCCTTATTGGGCAATGTTCATTTGGAAGCTTTACCTTTCACTATGTCTGAAGGCCTAAATAGGCCTTAAAGAGCAGAATCTTGGCAAAGTGGCAAATGATCTGTTTAAAAACTTATGAAGGAAATGAAGTAAGGAAAGTCAGAGAAATGATGAAAGAAAGTGCTATATGAATTACTACACAGAGAATAAGAGGACAGTAAATTAAAAGATTTTATGGCTTTCTTCTATTGTAACATGACAAAACATCAGAGAGGACTGGGAAAAATGGACTAAAGAAGAACCATATTGTCATGTATTATACACTGCGACCCTGTAGAAATTAACTTTTCAACTCCTATATGGCAACAAAATATTATGCATTCTAATGGCTACTCAGAAAAAGTCTTCAAGCAACTCCCATTTAGAAAGAAAAATAGTAGCCTAACTGTATCCTAAATACTAAAAAGTCATGAAAATAATTTCAGTTCTTGAATCACACCAGTACACAGATGAGCTCCTTTCTCTACCATATGTGCTCATTTTCCATATTCTTAGCTCTCACCTCTCAGCTTTTAGCTTAAGAAAAAAAGGGGTTTATTTCAGCTTTTAGAGCAGAACAGATGTATACTTACTTACAAATTTAATTTTAGTTGTTTCCGGACAAATAACAAATCAAGTGTTTGTTCAACCAAGCCTTAAAAATGAAATCTCAAATGTCCTATTCACATTAAACTACTAATTTCCTTAATGGCCTTTTTAATTTTGTTTTTTAAATGCAGACTCACCTCAAAAAACCCTCTGCATATACCAAACAACAACCTCAGATCTCACTGAACAGATGTTTGGGAAGGCCTAAATATGCACAGTAGATTTGACATTTTACATCTACAGGTACGAATCTGCTATAATCAGATATATTCTGTACAGATACTTGAAGTATGTCATATGCCACCATTGATCCAAATAATCTCCAATAAGGCTCATCTGATCAAAAGTCAGGAGACATGATATTCAGCAAATCACTCTCAGAACAAATAATATCTTGCTTAGCTGTTTCTTTGCCAATAATTCTGGCTTGTTTTGTGCAAGTAAACAAAATCACCTGTCTTTCTCTCTCTCTACTTTCTGAATAAAAGCTTGTAAGACACTCAAGTATTTAAATTCAATATTGAAGCCTGCAAATAATCAGTTCTTCATGACTAAGAAAATGAGGGTGTTTTTTTTGCATGAAGTGAGTTTCACTGTCACTGGGGTAAAACCACTCTTTAAATGCCCCACAAATGCCTACTTGTGCCCAGTTAAACAATTTTGCAGTAAAGCCTCAACAGATAAAAAGTTCATCATCAGTTGCAAATCTGTATGCACAGAATGAAGATATTATACACACACTGTTTTAAGAGACTCACAAAACCCAGGAGAAGACTTAGGTATTTTTGACCTCTTCTATATAAGCTAGAAATTGATCATTTCAAAGCAGATTCCATATTGCCAACTTGAGTTGTTACTGAACAGTGTCAGGTCTAGCAAACAAAACTGGTGATTGAAACAGACCTGACTATATTTAAAGTTTAAGTCACTGTGCAAATTTAGCTCATTCAGTATGAAACGTATTTCGCTGGTTTTGAGTTTCTGGTCTACTGGGGAACATGCTGGCTCATCATCTGCTGATGGAATGCTTTCTATCTTTGTTTCAGCAAACTCAGCTTTTGCATTAAAGAAGTGCCTTTTTTGTTAAGCATCTGTGCATGTATTTGATATTTAGGATATAAAAAAACCCTACCTCCTGCTTGCAAGAGTCAATTCCATAGCAGTACTTTTGCTGATTACTTTTTGTATTTTTCTGACATTTCAAAAAACAATTAGATTTTCATTCAAAGTGAAAAGGTCAAATAAACCATATCAATGTCAAGGGCTTTATCATGCTCAACATGACATTAATGCAAATAATGCCTGTGCTGAAATCATACTGCAAAAGCTGAGATGCAATCCTAAGCACAGCCTTCATATTCTGAAAAGCAAAGTACAGTCACCAGAACTGAACTGTTTTATTCAGGTCAGACTGATGATTTAGGAATGATCTGGGACTCCCATGTTGACAAGCTTCTCCATGTTTCCTCTACACATACCGAGTTAGCATCTCAATCTCAATACACTGTCTGCATTTTGGTCAGCTTCAAAATTTCTGCCAAGGGTATTATTGGCACATAACCTGGTTCACTTGATAGAAGTCTTAGCTTTTAAAAAGGTCTGGGAAAAAGTCTACAGCTTCTAGGAAAAAACCAAAGAGTAGTAAATTTATTCTATACAGTTTCTGCAAGTTTCTTAGGGTTATACTTTGTGATTGACTTTTTTTTTTTTGCCTTTTTTTTTTTTTGCTTTGCATGGAGAGATTCTTCTCTGCACTGGCTAGAAAAATGGTTAAAATAACAAAATTATATGAGACAAAAACTATGTTATATGTAAATATAGTAAATAATAATACTGCAAAAGGCCTCATTTGAAGGTCTGTTCACAATCCGTATCATCAGTGTTTAAAACTGGTTGAAAACAAAGCGGGCCAAGAATAGAAAGCCTGTTTTCAAGGCAAAATGAAAATGAGCTTTGCAGAATAAAACAAATTAAAGATGTTACTACTTCATTGCAAGGGAATCAGACAGGAAAGAAATTTTGCTATAGAACTAGAATGCATAAGAAAAAAATAATTAATCTTGATAAGAAAAACAAGGAGTGTCAAGTCATTGTGAAAGGGAACAAGTGAGTATCTCTTGTTTTAATACAAAGTCTAGCACTTTCATTATAACATTTATATTTTATATGAACACCTGCAATATATAGAAAACTCTTGTTAACTTTAGCTGCACTAAGGGACATAGGGGCTGTTGAAATTGATGATAGGATTTCTTCTTTCCACAATTACTAATTCTCATTGTTTTTTTATGTTCCTTCAGCAGCAGTACAGCTATTATTAATTCTATTTACACCACAGGCTTCATCAACTTATAATTTCAAAAGGTATTCAATCAATGTTCCCTTCCTGTGCCAAATGGTGACTCAAGCAATTGTACTTCCACTGACAGTATCCCATGGCACAATCCTGTAATGATTTGACCACAGTTTAAACTGGTAGGCAAAAGGTAGATTGCCCCGTTCATTACAGAACAGCTTCGGCAAGAGCTAGAAATGACGCAGAACCATAAACTAGAGCCTAATCTGATCAGTGCAAACTCTGCAACCTGCAACATTCACCATCACATGGATGAAGCATCTTGGACAGTCATTAGATCAGCCAATATCAGCCATGGAGTGCTGATATTACACTTCCCAGTGAAGCACAACCAAACTTTGCAGAATACTCAATACATCAGCCTAGTCAATTATGATAAAGTTCTTGAAATGAAAAAGCAAACAGTACCATAATTTTCAGTTCAAATTTAAGTGTGGTATTAACAGTATTCTTCATACATATGCTTTTAAGTCAAGTAACATATTGGCTATATAGATGCTTTTTAAAAAGAACGAACAGTAATCACATCCCTAGGTTCAAGCATGAGGGAATTCAGGCTTGCGGATGGGATTCAACCACTGGCTCAAATTTGTCCAATGTACAATATATGTGAAGGCAGATTTTTCCCTCAACAGTATCTCCAAACTTACTCTGCTGTCTCAACTCAGATTCTGTCTCATCCTTCTGTAGTTGCTGACAAAAGGCAGAAATGTCAGGAGTAAAGAAGACACAGTCTAAATCTTTTGGCAGAGACCAATACTTGAAATTGTAGACCAGAGAAAGCTTTCCCATGATATTTTTCCTTACAGAGGAGTTTTCTATTTTCCTATTTTTAATCGTCTTTTGACACCTTCCTTGCTACATAGCAAAGGAGCTGCTAAAAACACAAAGATGCAACACTGAGAGAAAAGGAGGAAGAGGGGTGCAAGTCTCACTGTGTATGAAAAAACTAACACTTCCTTTCCACAAGAGTAGAGGTCACTTCTAGCTAAGCTTCTTCATGAAGAAAACAACCAGAAAAATAATATTTGAAGGTTACCTAATATGGCAAAAAAAATCATTCATGAGAAAGACAAACCAAATTAAATATACCCAGAGAAGTCTCAATGGAAACCTTGCCAGACCTCTCCATGAAAAGGTAAGAAGTTTCTTCTTTCTTCTTCAAGAAGTTTCTTGAAACCTTGTCTTTTTGTAGATGTGAAAAGCATTATTACATAATTTCTAGAACAGTTATTTGCTGTACTAGTTCAGCTTACATTTGTGTCTGGTTTATTTATTTTTTTTTTCCTTGGCCTCCTATTTTTTATTCAGGGACTGACTGTTTCTACAAAAGGTGAATGACCTTCTTGGTTCAATCAGAAATGTCCAGCTGGCTGACCTGCATGATGAAACACCAAACCAGCACAGCCAGAGTAGATGCAGGACTCCAGGTCCCTCCATGACTGAGAATATATCACAGTCTGGGGAACCCTGATTTTACTGCTCATGGGAAAATACATTTCAAGTGGGTGTTCCATCAGGGTGAAAAATAATAATTTACCATAGAAAAGAAAGTCTTTCCTTAGCATTTAGTATAAAGTAGATGTTCTTGTCCCTCCTATAAGGATGAATCTGTAAAGCATCAGCCCAAAGACCTGCATTTCTTATAACAGTGTTAGACTTTGTCTCAAGTCAGTAGAGCACAGTGGCATTTCACCCCACACTGGAGAGAAATCCTGAATATCTATCACTTCCTTGAGCTAGTCAAAACTTCTGGTTGGCTTCAAGAACTATAAATTAAGCAGAAGCTCCCATATTCCCAAAGGTTTTTCTGGATAATAGACAGGAAAGCAATTTAAGCTTGCTTTAGTCTTACTGCTTGAACAACACAGAAAAAAATACTATCTAAAGAAGTACACAGCTTTGAAACAACACTTAAAGCATGTATTCCAGATGCTAAAGCATTCATCTGTATGTGTTACAAATGCCTTCAGAAAATATTTCAATCCATACTATTTAACATTTATATGCTCCTGTGAACAATTTCATGTTTTAATTGTGTGAATCAGAATTATCCTCTTAGCGGTGCTTTACACTTAAAAAAATATGCATAGAAAATATGCACTGAATTTTTTCTGTGCTTTAGCTCTTATTTCACAATTTTTATTCCAAACAATTAAAAAATGCCATGAAAAAATATTGTTACCCATGCCAGAGTAGCTGGTTCATACTTAGCACAAACAACAGCACTCTGCCCATGCATGCACACATACATCAGAAAGACCCCAATTTCATTCTAGCATGTCTGACCTCAATCTCTCTGTGCCTTGTTGTATTTTGAGTTAGCAGATTATATACATCAAGTTATTTGTTTCAGTATGACCAGTGAAGGCCTGCATGCTGCCTATTTTCCTCTCAGCTTGCCACAATATAAGCCATAAGCAGCTTGATTATCTGACTTATCACAGCCATGATAGTAATAGTACAATCCTAGTAAAAGTGAATCAGGGATAAAAATAGTCTCAAAAATAATTTCCTGGGATTTCCTGGGTTTCGTTAGTATTAAGAAAGAGCTCATAATAGCAAGAAAATTAATACTGTGGGAGACCACCAGATGGATGTTTTATTTTTTTAGTAACTAAATATAAACATGTCACAAGTCTTGCCATGAAAAACACAAAAATAGACCAAGCTCAGCTAAAACTCTTAAAACAAAACAAAAGCACCCATACTTTAGTTTACCAAATTAGTAGACAATGTTATGAAGGATTATGGCAGAAACATTATATGCCTCACTTTGCAAAATTTTTCTAAAACAAATAGCTATTTGTCACACTGAGCTTATTGATTTTGTAGTTTATAATCTGCTAAGAGTTTCTCATCAAATTATACTATTGAAGGAACAGATTACTGCACAGCTTAATGAGGGTTCTTCCTTACTATAGTTCTACTTGATCCTTCAGCAAATCTCTTCCTTTCTTGGAAAAAGAGTAATTCATAAACTGAAGAATAAAAAGTGAGGTTTTTTTCAGTTTCAGATACACAGCACATATCCACAACACCTAAAGAGTATGTACACATCTGATTTTATTGTGTTTTCATGGATGATTTAATTTCCAGTTCAAAAGCAAAATGCATTTTTCCCATCACTGTGAACCACAGAGTTTTGCTCCATCCTTAAAAAAAAGAGGTTCTGGACTCCTTCTCCATTCCAGGTCTATGCAGATATCAGATACAAAAGAACCCCATTTGATAATCTTAATTGAATGTTAAAAGTTTTTGATTAAATTTTACTACAGTTCAAGTTGGCAAAGGAAACTTCAGAACGATGAAACCATTTTGAATCATCTTGATCCAAAACAGACAGAAAGAAGCACATAATGAAATATGGACAATATCCTAGAAAGGCAGGCTTGACTTTGCTTTCTATCAACAAAGCAAAAGCAAAAATTCGGGTATTACACTGAGAAAAAGTTAGTCTGAGACCACAGAGATAGCTGATTTTGTTTGTATGAAAACTCATGAAATATTTTTACTTTCCTGCTGTTGTGCTTAGTCTTAATTGAAATAAAAATGCCCAAGTCAAAAGTCACTCATCAAGAGGAGATTTGGGCACACTTACATTTCTCTTGTAGCACAGCTGTCAGATTTTTTTGTCAGTGGGCATATCTAAACATGGAACTGCACAGTGAATACAAATAGTTGCATGTTAGATTTCCAGTTAAATCTGAGTTGTTCCAAAATAGTACTGGTTTTCTCAACCTAAGTTGAGAAATACATATATAAGAAATAAAGTGATTGCTTCAATACATATTTACCAAAGCAAGCCTATTTTAAAGTTGCAAGAACATGAGTGATGCTCTCTTTCAGCAGTTCTATGTAAAAATTCCATTTTTTCATTATACTGTGTTAAAAAAGCTCAGCACCACACATAAGTAGAGGTACTAATTAATGCAGAGACTGCTAGCATGGTGTCCATGTTCCAACTTATATTTTCTTTTCTAAGTTTGATCAATATTATCCTAGAGAGTAATACCTTTCAAAATAACAAGATAACAAGTTAGATGTAAACTGAACTGCAGAACAGGAATGAAGGTAAAATAAGTGAAACATGAGGGGAAATCACAAGCAAAAAAAAAAAAAAATAAAGCTTTTTACCTCAGAGGAGGTCTATGAATTCTTAGTCCATATCATTCTCTTGGTTTAGTTAAAACATTTGTAACTGGCCACAAAAAATCCATAATGTACTAACAAAGGCAAATTCACATACAGATCCCTCAATTTTCCCTGACAAAATACACTTCAGGAGGCATGAAAATCTGTCTTGGAATTCTCTTGGGAAGCAGATTTTCACAGATCTACTGAACCATCTGGTGTTCATAGATTACCAAAAGAAGCACTGAGATCATCTCTGAAATTACAGAGAAGTGGGCCAGGCCTGATTCCTGGAGAGCTGTAACCATGAAAAGCAGCAGCTCTGATGCATTCAGTTAACACAAACTGCATTTGCCACCTCATGGTACCACCTGATCAAAAAGGGTTGATATTGCCTCAATTGTTTTAAACATAGATAAGGAACACTCAAGAAGGTATAAATAAATAAATAAATAATAGAAAATTTAAGGACTGGAGTTTAGTGCAAATTCATTAGAGCTTTTAGGAGCCCAAATCTTATTGATGCCAGTGAGCTCACAGCTCAGAATTTGGTATTTGTATTATTACTTAAAATTTGAGAAGAAAGAGAAAATGACTTTTGACAAAGAGCTCATCAATCTGTTTGGCAATCAAAAGAAAGATGAAGGAAGACCAAAAAGTGATTTGATTACAGCACAAGTGTCTCAAAGAGAACAAGAAGGGAACAAAAATAAAAGCTCCTCTGCATCATAAGGGCTCTTTAATATAGCAAAGAAAGCCACAACAAATTTTGTCTAAAAGCTGCAGACAAATTCATGTAGGAAGACATGAATTTTTAATAATGAGGTTGACAAATCACTCAAATCATCATTGAAGGAAGAAGGGTTTTTTTAGCTTCTTAAAAACAGTGACAATTTTCTCATCTGCCTCCATATCCTCATCAGTAGGTTTCACATAGCACTTCTTTCATATGCAAGAATATAAATATATGCCTATTGGGACAATAACAATCTGTTAATATTTTATTTTATTTTCAAAGTGAAAGGTTTCTGCTGAAAAAAAAGAGTCAAAATTCATATTTTGGGGGTCTTTTTTAGTTTTACGGTAATCAGGTTGGAGTGTGTTGATTTTATGCACAATAGTTAAAAAGTTCAATGGCTGCAGATAATTTACTGCATTCAAAAATCCAAAGAAGAAGGCAAATATTTTTCTCAAGATAAAATTTTAAAATATTTACTTTAGTAATTCTGGAAAGTAAGAAAGACAGTGTTTCTGAAAGCAATCTAAAAAAAAATCCTTAAATACTCAGGCTTCACATCCACAAGTTCCTATGGGTTTCCCGAGCACATCACATGAACCCTTAAAAAATGCACACAGCATCATTACTTTCTCCAAATTTTCAAAAAATACTTATATTGTTATCAAAAGAACTGCTTTTGTGTTCAGTATGAGTATTTTGTCTTACAGTATTGTAAGAATTTAAACCCATAGTGAGATTTGATAATTGTGAAGAATAATGAAAGCACACTGCTTGGAAGGAAGAAATTTCTTCCATTTTCATTCCTACTCCTGTCTCAAGTGATTGTTTCAGCACCTTGGCAATTTCAAGTTATTCTTTACCAAACATGTGAAACAGTCCTTTTCTGATAAACTGAGCTGAAGAAAAAGCAAAAAATATCTGACTTCTGATTTGAACAAACTGCCTGTTATTTATTCAGTTCTCAACAACATTCACCTCAACCCAGGCCCAACTTTTACTAGCAGATCACTGCTCCTGCTGTTACCAGTTCAGCTGGGAAACCACATCACTGTAACATTTTCAGAATTGTATACTATTCAGCACACTGTTAGGAGGGTATGCAGGAAGTAATCATTTAGCTATATTTTTGGTTACTTGCTGCTCTATGGCAGAATCCCAAGGAGAAAAAACTACAAATCAAAACACTAACGAAAATTTAATATCTAGGATTAGATATTCCAGTGTGACAAACTATGAACCGAATGTATCTAAAAAATGGTTCTAATGAAGTAAGCTCCTGAGTCTACAATGTCCAAGTAGTCAGTAAAGAATTATGGGTTGTTTGTATTACAGATGTGGTAAAGAAGTCAAAAAATCATCCACCCAGAAAAAGAAAGCTATGTTGTAGTAATAAATCTTGGAAGGGCCAGTAAGCCCTTTTAGTAGACTTTACAATAAAGAGGGGACAAGTAGAAAAATGAAATGCAAATGCCTAATTCTAGTAAAGGAGAAAGCATGAACTTTCATGCTCATAAGCAAATCAAATTTCTTTATTTAGTGAATCTTCAGAAAAATGTCTACCAGTGTAGAAAATTCATAGTTCACTGAATCCCAATAACTGTTGCAGCTGCTAGTTTGTTGTGGTTTTTTGTTGTGGTTGTTTTGGGGTTTTATTTTCCAGAATTGTAAAAGGTCTGTGCAATTTTTAACTGCATCTAAATAAAATGCGTGGTATTCCCAAGTTTCTGGAAACATTTAAAACACTACTGAAGCTCATTTTACAAAACGAAATGCATTACCTTAAGCATTATTCAATTACATGAAAACAATCTTCTTGCAACTGAGTTCAAGTATCATGTTATCAGTTAGGAAAATAATGTTTTTCATTTATCATTTTCTTGCATTTGAAAAAGGTTATATTACATTACTTATCTCTATAATTCAAGTACACAGAAAATAATTAAAAATGTTTCATCCACAATTCTAGCTCTTCTTTCACCTAATGAGAAGAGTTAATGTTTCAACCTTTCTACTACTTGTATAACTGCTGCAAAACCAAATGCTGGTAACACAATGCCAAGTTGCCCCTTCCCCAACCAAAGGCAAGTCCTTATTACTTGCAACCCAGTTAATGCTGAACATCAAAATCTACCTCCACCCCAGCCATTATACCTAACACATAGCTTCCTAAAAGTAAGATTAATTCACTCTTCTATTGCCTATCTATATTTATTTTTAAAACTGGAATGACACAAAAAAAAATTAATATGTCTTTTACAGATCACTGTAGAAGAACATCTGCTACAGCAACTACTCCTGCAATAAAGATTGACATGCATGCATGCAGCTATAGCTGCTAGGCGGCTCTGTTGAAATAATTTGGACTATACATAGGCAGAAACAGATCATTGACAGGAGATATGGCCTTATGGCTCTTTCTATTTCATCCCCCAGCATTAATACACTCTTTGTGAAAGGGACTGTGATTCTTGACTTCAACCTTAATTGCCCTCTGTGAGAAGGAAAAAAGCTTTAGCTTTTAGAAGCATAGAGTATTTCTATGGATTCAGAAAGCATTTTTGTTACCTGTGGAAATGTAATCTGCAACAGAAAGCCAAATACACTATTACATCATTTAAACAAGATCCTACTGCCCCACCCCCTGTATTCCTAAAGAAAAACTTGTATATTTCCAGAAACTGCTAGAAATCCCCAGTAGCAGACTGAGTCTATATCTTGACTTCAAAGAATCTTGAAAGCCATTCAACAGATGGCTCTGGAATATTTTTACCTTGTTGCTTGCACCTGAATAGAAGAATACTCCCTTCAATACAGCAAATGGGTACAACCTTTAGAAACCTGTTCTCAGTTGGCCAGGGCTTTGGTAAGACTGGGAAAGCTTAGTTTTAATGGCCAGAAGACCAGTTCTTCTCTCTTGGATAACAGCTATTGTGTACAGACCACTAGAGTCATCCTTCTTTTCCTTGTAGAATCCTATAACACAATAACAAATCTTGATTTTCAGGAAGTCCCTAATCTGCAGAAGTCACATTGACAGCTCAGCTTAAGATACTGCTATGTTGGCTCCTTCAACAGACACACATATCAAGAACATGTATGAAGAGAAGATATGAAAAAGAATGTAAAGACAAAGGCACATAATTTATCTTAATTTTTAGTGAAAAGCTCTAATTACACTTTGCCTGAAATAGACTTTTCATTTGTGATCTATTATCAAACTCAATTTTAGCTCTACTCACAGAAGTAAAAAAGAGGTATTTTGCTTAATTTTATTTTCAAGTGAGGATGCAATACATGAAAATATAAGTACATATTCATATTATATATATATAATATGGAATGCAAATACTGCACAGTGAGATTCTCCTGTTAAGAGCTGAAAGTGCTTTAAACATAAGAGCATCAATAGTAATATCTTTAGGGTAACAGAGAGTTATTTCAGTACAAAAGCCTGAAGAAGCCATGTAAATTGGTGTTTATGCCAGCATAATCAGGTATCATCTGTGGAAGCACTTTTAAAATTAAAACAGCAATTATAGTTGCATAAGGACTTGGACAGAAGCTTGTTATATCAGCTTCCTTTTTCATTTCAATTAGGTGGTAACATAAAACAATTTTACTACTCCAAGTGCATTTTTCAAGCTTATGGAATAAACCAAAAGAACTTGGGCTGCTCAGAAAAAGAACATCATTGTTAGAATATAAAGCCAGGGAATAAGATTAATGTTTATGAAATATTTTCAGGAGATCATACAAGACCTGAATCTCTTTTTAATATATGGACAAGAAAGAAAAATATCGGTGGCCAGATATTTTTGCATATCCTTCAAAGTACCTTTAGGACTTCTCAGATTCTACACTGTATTAATAAAATAAGTGTAAGCTTAGTACTTACCCCCAGATGCATAATCATTGGGAAGTTCAGGGTAAAGTTTGTTTGTGTTCTTTTTAGCTGAAAGAGAAAATAAAATAGTGACTTATATGGCATGCTAATATATATTGTTATATTTTGTATACTGCTCTTCTGATAGAGTTCAATAGTTATTAAATTATTGCAGTAAACTAGGAACCAGTGCAGAAGAAAGAAATACAGACTTTGCCTCCCATCCTTAACTGGAGAATTACATTAACAAGAGAAGGTGCACAGTAAAGCTTCACTTTGAATGAAAGTACTTTGTTAAGACAAACTGTTAAAGAGCCAAAATTCTGCCTCTTCTGCTCTACTCTAATGATTAAAAGATAATGACAACCTAAAGAGAAACTACAGTTTCCAGAAAAAAGAAGTTTCTAGAACTTGGACCAGCAGTTTCTAGAACTGTGATTTTTATTAAGAAGTTTCATTGTACTATGAGACTCCTATGTATCCCGTATCTATGAATATTTCCTTGGAATCACTACATGATTCTGCAACTATAAAAATACTGTTTCTACAGCAAATCTGTAAGAGAGAAAAGGTTTGTTAATATAAAACAAAAAACTCAAATCTTTTAGTCTTTATCAGTCATGGCACTACATCAATATGCTTTCAGTGCTCGTCCAAGGAAGAGTATTTAAAAAACATTTTTATAGAGGCAGCTGCTATAATAACTGCATAGTATTAATTAGCTTTAATGCTCTAATTTTATGAAGATAATTTATTAGCCATTATCAAAAGTTTTCACCTGGTGGTGTAGGTCTAACAGTGGGTTTAGGTGGCTCTGGTCTGGTTGATGGTCTAGCAGGTCGGTCATTTACCTAAAGTACACAATTTTTTAAAAAACATAGCATCATATCTGGACAGAGATTGTGATTTCAGAGCCTAGAAGTACATCTAGTTACACTGGAAAAAAATTAAAATTACTCTTTCTCCACTGAACTTGTAAGAACTCAAAAAGCATACTAAACACTAGTGATACACACATGACACTGAAGTAAATCACCATGGGTTTAACAAAGCTGAAAGTAAATGCCTGTCTATCAGTAACATCAACATCTGTAAGAAAACATCTTCTACAGTCTCAGTATTACATTATAAAGGTGGTTGTTTGAATAGAAGACAGAAAAAGCAGAAAAACTAAGAGTATCCAATTTGCAATTAACTTGACTAAAAATACTTGATCAAACATTCCTAATCATCGCCACAGATTTGATAATGCACAATTACAAAACAAGGATACGCTTTGTTATTCTGGAAGACGCAAAGCAAACCCAGCAACATTCCTGTCCTCAAGAGCCTAGCAGGGAAATACTTGAACAAATGTTCCACATGCAGTAACTGACATGTGCTACGCCTTCAGTCATCCAACAGAGAAGTTAAAAATTACACACGAAGATCAGCATTGACACTGACTAGGAACAGCTTAGGAACAGGGAAAGCCGATGTGAAAAAGAAGCACACAAACCCTTCTTTGTTCCCTTACAGATTTTCCTGGATTATTTTTTTGCTCTTCATTTTCATACACTTCAGTGAAGGATGCTAGAGTTTCATACAGATCATCTGCCTGAGCAGGGAAAGGCACGTCACCAAGTAGGATGGCACTAGCACGAATGTCCTGCCCATAAAACCTGACACAAAAAAAAAAAAAAAAAGATTGCAGGTATTTGATTATTATTACATTTCAACTTCTAGATAAATTCATTTTGTGCAAATGCTCCCTACTGTCCATCCCTAGCCCTGGATTTTTCCTATTGATCACATGCTGAGAAATGACAGAACTATTTCAAAGCTGTAAATTTTGAAAACTGACCACAGCCCCCATTTTCCTGCACCACTTGGGAGGAGGAGGTAGAGAAACTGTGATTGAAGTGGAGACCAGTAAGATGGAAAGTGTGTGGTGGAAAGGTGTTGCTTTCTAGATTTGTTCTAATTTCTCATTATCCCGTTCTCTTATTTACTGAAAAAAAATAAACTAATTTCCCCCTGATGAAGTTGGGAGTTTTTTTGACTGAAATAGCAATTGGTAAGTGATCTCACTGCCTTTATCTCAACTTATGAGTTCATCATCATGCTTTATCTCCTCTCATTCTGTTGAGGAGGGGGAATGACAAAGCAACTGGGCTGGCATGTGGTGTCTAGCTAACTAAGGTCAACTTGCCACAGATAAATGATCCCTAAACATTTAGCATCATCTCAATATCAATTGCAAGATGTCTAAATTGAAGAAACCCTTGTCCCTCAAGAAATTCTAAACTAACATAGTATGTTTTCACAAAAACCACTTCTTCCAAAGTGAATGTGTCCTAGTTAATTCTGTCACTCTGCTTTCACTGAACCTTAGATATTAAGAGAGCTTACTTGCGATTTGTTTCTTTCCTTTCAATTAAACAGGTTCCTTCCAGAGATACGCCTGCGAACAGCCCTCGAGATTTGCAGTATGTATAGACAGCAGCAGAGCTTCTCAGGGCAACATCCCCTTCTAAGTTTCTGGAAAGAAAACGTTTTGGTTGATATTCTTCAATACACTTTTCTAGCATGAACAGCAATTGTCTTTTTCTTTCAAGCCTTCATTTTATTTTTACCCTATTTTCAGACAGAAGCACAGCAAAACTGCCTCATGAATGCTCCCCATTAGGTCTCTGAGAGACTGGACTGTTCATGGTTTATGACTCAAAACAATCAAGGAGGCTCCAGGGTGATTTGCTGAGGCCAGGCTTACATCCATTGAGGAGAGGTGAGTTTGGGTGTTCAGTGAGATTCACACAAGACAGAGGGGGAGGCTGCAAGCCAGGCTGATGAGGCAAATCCTGCAAGGTGGGATGGCACCATTTATCATGGTAATTGTTCTCCCTTACACAACTCTCAACCCCTTCCCTGGGGAAAGTCTGATGGGTATAACAGACTCAATGCACTGACAAGAGAGGCAGCTGCCATCTCTCAGAAGGGATCACAAACCATCAAAGATCCCAAAAGCACCCTCAGACTGATTCCTGAGGCTTTACACCAAAGGACTGAATGTGATGCAAAGGGATGCAACAGATCAGAGCCTGTGGCAAGAGACACAGTCAAACTTCCCAACCAGGGGAGGTACCTGTGTGCTCCCAACCAGCCTGAACATATCCATTGAACAGGCGTCCACTGAACTCTAAGCTTCATGGAGCCCTCACAACTGAGAAGATCAGAAGAAGAGATCAACAAGACACTGTTGGGATCCACAGAGAGGTGACATTTTCTACTCAATCTGTCACTTTTTCTCTCCCCTCTTCCTCTTTTTCTCTTTTTCCCTCTCTCTCCCCCCACTCACATTTACTGTTAAATAGAATCCATACTATTGACTTCAGCATATGGTCTCACTTGCATCTTATTTGGGCAGAGGCATCTCTGTAATAATTTTAATAACTGGATCTTAACAGCTTCCTCTGAAAACTATTAAGCCACACTTTAATCACATTTTAAAATTATCTGATTATGTTTGGACTGGTGACTGAAACTCTATTCAATATTTCCAGATCTCCCTAGACCTTATGGTCAGCACAAACACTTCAAGCAAGGCCTTACTGAGCCTCGACAGATTTGGAAGATTACAGTATTTGTCCTTCACAGGATCACATAGTATTTTAGGTTTAAAGACAGTCATCTCAAAATGGATACAACATCAAATTGAAAGAAGGTTGCTCTGGACTTTGTCCAGCCAGTTTTTAAAGAATTCTAAGGATACAGTTCCACAGACACTCTGAGCAACCTGTATCAGCACTCAATTTTATTCATATCAAATTTCTTTTTCTCATATCCAGTTAGAACCTTCTTTGTTTCAATAAATGACTACTACCTCTCATTGCCTTGCCATGCACCCCTGTAAAGAACTGGGGTCTGTCTTCTTGGTGATGCCCTGTTGGGAATGCAGCCTCAGAAGGTCTTCTCTCATCCAGGTTCAATAAGCTGAGCTCCCCCAGCCTCATCATTCACATGCTGCATTTACCTGGCCATTTAGGTGGTGGTTCACTGCACACCCTCAGGTTTATAAACAACTTTCTGCAGGGCTAAAACTCAACACAATATTTTAGGCACAGTCTACAAAATGTCAAGTAAAGGGGAACAATTATTTCCCATATCTACTGCTTACAGTCCTGTTGATGCAAGCCCCTACACTGTTCACTGCCTTTTCTGTCAGGAATCAACTGCTGGCTTAGCCCCACTGCCCACCAGGATCCCAGCACCTCCTCTACAGGGAAGCTGCTCAGCCTGATAGGGGTGCAGAACTTTGCACTTGTCCTCATTTAATTTCATGGGGTTTCATGTTGGATCTTTACACTCTCTGGGACCATTGCTCCGAACAGTGGCTCTACCCTGAAGTGTCTTGGCTGAAAACCCTGGCTTGGAGTCATCCACAAAATTAAAGAGGATATTTTGCAACTGCTCCTCTAGGTCACTGATAAAAACACCAAGCAGGAGAGGTCCTAAAAGAGTCTCCTGAGGAATTATAAAGAAATTTGGCTTCAGACTTCAACATAAACCATTTGCCACTGCTCTTCTAATGTGAGGATACAGTTCTTCACCTGTTTGCTTGTCTTCCCACCCTGACACATATGTCCCAGCTTGGACACAGAGATGTTGCAGGACAGTGCAATGGCTTTGTAGGGTAGATGATATTCACTGCCCTTCCCTGATACACAGATTTTCGAAAAGACTAAAAACCAGCAGTAAAAACTCTGTAATCATAAAAAGAGTGGCCATAAAGAGACACATATTCCATAGCAATGTCTGAGGTAGCTGGGCTTGGTTAGCCTGGAGAAGACTTGGGGCAAACCTAATAGCAAGCTTCCAATATCTAGGGAGAGGTAATCAAGAGTATGAAGCCAGGCTCTTAAAAGCAGAATATGGAGGAAGAATAAAATACTATTGACATAAACAGAATGAAGATATACTTTGACTGGATGAAAGGCAGGAGAGCTGAACAGTAGAGCAGGCTGCCCAGAGAATCAAGCAGTCTCTCTCATTGGGGATTTTCAACTGGAAAAAAGGACTGAGCAACCTGATCTGAAATCGTAACAGACCTTGGTTTGGGCAGGAGGTTGGAGTAGCAGTCTTACAAGACTCATTTCCAAGTAAAATTATTCAGTGATTATTTCACCTCATCCTTCAAAGTAAACAGGCTTAACCCCTTAAAGATTTAAAAGCAATTATTTGGTGTAATTTTTGTTTACTATTGGGCAGATGTGTGGTGACAGAAAGCACAGACCCATATGTTATTAAAAATCATAGTTCTATCAGGCACAGCAGCACCTGTGCTCTTCATTGAGCCTAGCCAAACAGTCTCCTGCAAAAGGAGAACAAACCTCAGAACACTTTTCTTCCACCAATAAATTACTTAATCAGGAAAGTAGAAAAAAAGAAAAAAAAAATTGATTGGCAACTACAATATGGCCCAGTCAGCACACATGTTGCCCAGGCTGTTCTATAACGTATTAAAAAAATGCCACACCAATGTAGCTTTTAAAAATTATCTTCCATATATGGCTATTAGGAAAACATATTACCCACCTCCCCAGAGGTCCAATTGCCACGGTAAGATTTCCTCCAAGTGTAAGATTTCCTCCTTTGGCAAAAGCTTCTACTGCTCTTTCATGATTCAGTATTATCACTAAGTCTGAGACCTATAAAATATCAAGTAAAAGTACTACACTTTTTAAGAAGAAAGAACAGCACAGGAGATGATTTTCCTTTCTTGTAAAGGATTATTTTCAAACAGCTTCCATTACACAGTTGATTCTTTTTCTGCAAGGTATTTTGAATGAAAAATCCTTTCAACTACTTTTTAAATCAAATTTGATTGATTTTTTCAAAATGGTGGTATGTTCAAAATTTGAGAAACAAAAGCTATAAGAGAAACTCTACATTAATTCAAAATTCCTAATTGACATTTTCTTATTTTCCACGGCTTATGCAATTATGAAGGCACATTTTCAGATGTGAATAATTTTGATCTTTCAATAATTAAACTAATAAAAGCAAGACAGAACTTACTAAACAAAAATTCCCGTCCAAGGAATAAAAAGCAAAAAGGATACAGGTGTAATTGATAAAACTTTTTTTTCATGACAGGAGTTTTATATATCTCTGTGGGTGTATATGAATTAGTAATTAACTTTTTAAAACTTGAATATGAGATGTAGTCAGTTGCTTCAAGAACCTATTAAACCTAATAATTGAAGAGGTTGCAATATACCCAAGAACTACTGCACCTAATCTTTCATCTGATAGACTTGACTGAAAGCCAAGTTCAAGAAAAAAACTTTCAACTTACCCCAAATTCCAAACAGTGACAGCAGGGAATACAAGAGGAAATACCAGATTATTTGCAAAACAAGGCTGGCCTAGAAGTATTACATACAGCATAAGAGAGGTCTTTGTTATTAGCCCTCCACCCCATCCCAAACAAAAGATGGCTACAGGGGCAGTTTGTGGATCATCCAGGGATGGAGGGAGAACATCTGTCAGGATACTGCTTCCTCCTCTTACCCTTTAAGAGGATGAATCCATTGTTAAAGATAAGCTAATCCATAGTGAGAAAGCCTTCAAGGAAAACATTTATAAAATTTAAAGCTGGTCCTTAATTTGAAGTACCAAGTCACTGTGACTTCTGAAGTGTGATCTCTGTCTTGTTTTCTAAAAACATCCACAAGTATCACTACAACTATATAATGAAATATAATCACTCCTGCAGGAATAAATTTCACCTAGTTTCTAAAACAACTAACTTTATATAGGGCTAGAAGGATGCTGAAATGGGACTGTAGGCTCCTAAGTCACTCATGAGTAACGTATTTTCTAGAAGAAATAAAAAAGATTGTGTTATAATAATGTCAGTGAGGAAACAGCATTTTGTAAGCTGACTAAAATTTCAAATGAAGGGCACAGTATTACTCAGAGAAAAACTCCTCTCACAAATAGCTTCTGTATTGGAATTATTTGATTCAGTATCAATAGGAAATGTCTACATTATCTAAATTATTAGGTGGGGATGATTAACAGAAAAATTTCATAGAATAATCAAAACACATGAAGAGGCTTAAAAGGAAAGAAAAACAAACAAAGCCCACAATGAAACAAACTCTGGGGCTCAAACTGAACACTTTTTAATGCATTCAGATACTGTAGTCATGAAAACCAATGAAAATTCCTTAAAGAAATTAATGATTTTGTATTCACATCATCCTTTAAGAAGTGCATGCAATAATGCCTGAGATCACACAGTGAACAATGAGGAGAGAATAAAATATTGATCTATTGCTCAGTATGTGAGTGCTGGCTGACTGGCTGCCAGGACAGGGATAGCTGGTTAGCTGTGGATGTACGGGGGGCTGCCATGGATCACCCAGATCATCCATACATGGATTCTTCTGAAGAGCAGAATGCCTATTGCAAGAGACCTTGTTGGCAGCATATTTTTACTCTGATTTTCTTTGGGAATCAGCAGAACAAAAGCTAAACAAAGAGAAGGATGAGTCTGGAGGCTAGCGTGGGGAGCAGAGAAAAGATGAAAACATACAAGAGTGAAGGAGCTGTAAGGAAGAAGAAATGGGAAGGACAGGCAGAACACTGTTGGGGCTCAGCTCACCAGGGTTTCTCTGAATATGACGGGAGTCCTTTACTTAAGTATTTCTGCTGGCTGGAACTGGCTCCTTTTCTGTAATATTCTTTCAGGAGAGGTATCACCTCTTTTGGTGCTTTCAAACTGAAGGGTCACGTCAGTAACCACAAGTGTGAGTGGGAAATATGTGAAATACAGTAACATTAAGTGGAGTCCATTTTACTCCAGTTTTTTACACTGCTGCTTGCCAGAAGGAGTGCCTGTGCCCTTTAGCAAAGCATTTAACACACCATAAAGTATAGGATGCTTTTTCAATTAACTTCAATTGTCTTATATGGGAACACTGACAGGAAGCTCTCTGTAAGTGAAAAATTCAGTCTGCTAGAAGTGAGAAATAAGGAAATTAGTGTCATGTCCCTTTTTTTAAATCTAAATGTCTTCTAACAATTTGACTGATAGGATTAAAACTCGTGTTTTGCTTGTCTTGCATAAATGGATTTCATAATAATATTTTTAGACTTGAAAGTAGATTCTACTATCTCACTAACATTTAGATCTTCGTGAATGTATTTTAATTTCTTGCAAAAAAAGTTACCAACAAGTACTTCAAATGCAAAACCATACCTCAATTCCAATTTCAAATCCACCTCCAAGACCAGCAATTCCTATTGCAGAGGGAGCAGACCAGGCTGTTGTGTAAAACAAGATCCATTTACAGAATTTTAACCATATATTACAAGAAATACTCACTTCATTATTACAGTTAAATATGCTAACAAATTCTCTATTTAAAACTATGTTCAAAACCACAACAATAGAATCATAATAATAATGCTACAGGAAAGGATTTAAGAAATACAAACACTCACAATCTAAACAATTCCTTGTTAAAAATTATTTATCATATACTTCATAATCAGATATAATCAATTTTTGTAATCAATTTTATACTATGTACTTTTATATTTCATTATTTTCCACAAAGATACGGAGAGATTTGCATTTGGTCAAACAAAGGAACAAAGACTTGAAAACAGCATTCACACCAAACACTGTCACCTGTCACCTACTTGCCTGACTCATCATACATCTCCTGTTTTATGCTGTAAAAAGAATAATGAAAAAATATATTTTTATCTTTTTTTATTAACTTCTTATGAAGTACAAAAGGAAAATACCCACTTACTTCCATTAGGAAGACGAGCTAATACAATTCCACTTCCACCTCGAGCAGTCACCAAAAATCCAGCTTTGATAACAGACAAAACTGCAAGGCCTTTGGCTTTGGCTATTACGTGAGCTGAAACAGCAAAATCATTTATTCAAGACCTTGAAAGAGAAGTTCTAAGAGAAGGGGAAAACAAAACTCAATATTTAACAAATATGAACACAAAAGTCAAATAATTGAAGCAAAAGCTGAAAGAAAACTGCAAAAGAAGTTGAACTAATTATGATACCTCCACCACAATGAACTGGAAACCCAGCTGCAGGTCACATTAGCCTGTGACAATCTATACACTGCCAAACTGCTCCACCAGTCCTGATTAGCTTGTATAGAATTAGCTTGTTTAGTGCCACACACTTTGTGTGGAGTACCCTTGGCAAGATAAACAGAAAACAGGCAGTGAATAATTGACAACCATGTCTCCAGAAATTTTTGGAGGAGTCCAAATTTAAATCACAGCAACATAGAGCAGCCTAACAAACTTGTATTGTTAGACAGTGGCAAATACTGATGTGTCATCATCCTGCAAATCTTATTGCAGACCTTCCAGAACATAACAGTTAAGGATTTAAAACCACAACCAGTACCACCAGATAGAGGAAGACACTAGGAGAAACACAGAGTAACAACTGCAAAAATGAAGAGGACAGCAGCAAATAAGAGTGCTGAACCAGTATCAAAAGGAAATTCAGCCTGATTTCTTTGCTTCAACTTATTTTCGTCTAGCTAATTCTAATCAACACAGATACTCAAGAGCTAGAGCTACTGAGCCAGGTTCTCTCTTAAGAACATACATTTATAGGGTTGAGCATAAGTCAGTCTGCCCATCCTGGGGGAAGCCTTCCATTGCAGGTACCTTGTAGCAGTAAACATTCAAAAGATCTCTCCCAGTAACAGCTGCCAAGAATACAGCAAACTGAAACCCTTCACTTCCAAAATAGATTCAAAGAAGTTATAGCATCTGAAATTTTCATTCATCTCTCAGTTGTGGTCAGTGGAAACAGAGGGAATTGGTAAAGGCAGCATGACTGCAACACAGGGAGTGCTGAAGGTTTTAGCTGAATCAAAGCATTTTCTTTACTCACGTGGTATGATTTTATCTGGTCCATTTCTGGAAGTTATTTCTGTAAATTCTCTTAGTATTTTAGCTGCCTTTTTAGCTTCTGATTTCAGGTTGGAAGGTATAGGGTTGTTCACTGAAAGAAATGAAAGAAATACGGTCAGTTTAGGATATCTACTTGACAGAATCAAGTACTATAAATTATTAGTATTCTGCAACATGATAAATACCATTTTATGTAGAAATAGTAATGTTTCACCTGTAGATCTGCAAAAAGAAGCCTTAGTGCAGTTAAAGATATAGGAGTTAGTCTTGATTGTTACATCTACTAAAATCCCTCAGAGTTACCTAAATTATTCTTGTTTTCCTGTCTGAACATAACAACACTATTTTCAAGCATAGTAGAACCAAACTGTCCAACTAACACATAAATATATTGCCAGACCAAAGATGCATCTAGTCTCACATCACATCTCTGAAAAAATTAGTGACAGCATTCCCATAAAATTCTAATACTCTTCCTAAATTCACAAACACATAAAAAACACTGTGCATAGAGAAACAACATTCAGTCAAAAGTGAATTATTTTTTTAATTGGCATTCCCTGAACATTAATTCACCTCTTCACTCTGGACAACATTCCCACCTAAAACCAAGAAGGTGAGGACTAAATACATTTTAAAGTTACATCAATAAAGCTTAGAGAGCAATTCAGCTCAGACCAAGTGAAGCACATAGCAGCAAGTCAGCCAGGTTTCTGTCCAGGCTCCCATGGCTAGAATATGATACACCTCCATTTTTCAAAGAGAAGAATCTTCCTCTGGTATGTTCTCCAAGCAAGATGGAAGATTCCAAGAAAAAGAGAGATTTTGAAAGCTGAATGTCTGGATTAGTGTCCCCTGAAGCAGCTTGAAGAAACATTTTGCTTTGGTGAAGATGCAGCAGGTAGAACCTTGGAGAGTTTGAAGTGACATCAGTCATCAGAAGGCTGTGCAGAAATACCAGCCTCTCTGGGAACAGAAGGAAATGTATAGAATGCGACAGACTCTAAACCACACTGCAGTTAGCAGAGTAGAAATATTAATTCTATCTCCTAATAATTCCTTCTCTTTACAGAAATTTAAGATCATAGTTAAGACTCTGAGTGTGAAAGGAGAAGGTGGAGCTCTAAGGGCTCAGGATATTCTGAAAAGTTCTTGGCATGTTAATTTTCTCTGACTGTTACAGTACTAAAATTGTCAAATCGCTTCAAGAGTTTTGAACATGAATTTCTTCTGTGGTTGGAAGGCTTCCCCAGGCTGGAATCTGGCTGCATGGCAAGAGGAGAGGCCAGTGTAGCTCAAATAAAACATGAACTCACAATTGCTTTTGGTAGATTAACAAACTGGGGTGAAGCAAATGTCTCCTTTACTTCTGTTTTTGTACTTCACACTGCATTTTCAAGGTCAGAGGGCAAATATGACCAGCATGTTGTAAGAGAAAAATAAGATTACTGTTTTTGCACGGAGATAAATTGAGGCAGTCCCAAAAAGCATATTGCAACACTGTTCTGCTCAAGAAGGCACAAAGAATAAACCTAGCATATTACAATTTGTAACTAATAATTAACATTGTAATATGCAGTGCATGTCCCTTTGCAAAATCAGCTGAACATTTCTACATGTAGGTTTTCACTTAAGATACTTTGCAAGCCTAGAGGTCTCGAGTTTGGGAAGGGTCACCTACCCAGTCTACCCAAAACACACATTTCATGGTACTTAATTTTTCACATGGTTCAGTGAGATTAGACTGTGGTAAAATGGACAGTTATGTGCCTGACCATGCAGGACTTCTAGCAAAGTGATCAAGGCAATGAAAGTAAGACCTGTACACTGGAGATAAAAAACACTAGGGAGATGAAAACACTGGGGAGTTAAAAAAAAAATACTGAGCAAAGCATTATCCAGCTTCTAGATTAGAGAAATAAAATAAACTTGTGTGCTCTTCTCATACTCTTCTTCCTTTTTTACCCAAGCATTCCCTCCTCCCCTTTGCTTCTCTTTGGCTAATCTCAGAATTTACAAAAGCATCTCCATTTATCCTTCCTACTACTAGAAAAAAAAAAAAAGCAGCTCATATTTCATACACATATTTCATTCATTAGAAGAGAAATCCCTTAGCTAAATTGATTGAGAAAATTAGGTGTTTTCAGACCTGAAATTCTGCTAACAGGAATAATAGAGTGAGGAAAAAATATAAAATCACAATAGAGTTTCTGTAAGCATTTTCAGACTTCAGATTCAAAATTGCTGCAGAAAGATTTGATGGCTACCAGAAAACACTGTGTGCATGCCACTGTGCACATAGGAGCTACTATTTAACTGAAGACAATTTGAAGCTGAACTTCAGGAGTCAGCAAAAGTAATAATGCTACTACCTCACTGTTCCTTCACCTCTCAATACATAGCTGGTTGCTCTGAGCAACCTGCTCTAGTCAAAAGTGGGTTTTGGGTGTTTTTTTTTTTTTTTTTTGTCCTGCATGGTGTGGGGTACCTTTATGACCAGGGAATGGAGAAACTGGAGAGATATTAATCCAGCTGTACTCTACAACAGCAAGCACAGAAAAACTTAACTTCTCATCCTCAAACCAACATCAGAAACTTAACTTTCTCCCTGTATCACTTGCTTCCTGCATCATTATTTCTTCTGCATTCCTTGGGTAGCTTTTCTTCTGCATTCTTTAGGTAGTTACAGGAATTCACTCCTCCATTATCCCTTGCTTTTTCCCTTCCTGCCACAGACTAAAGTAATGCAGGATTATTTTTCTGAACTAAGACACAGCAGGTGGATTTGACAACAGCGTTCTGCCAATTACTTTGCATGTGGCTAGACTTGTGCACTTTCAGAAGCTAAGAAATGGGTGGTATTTCTAAAGCACAAGAGAAGTACAAAAAAGAAAGAGGTCGAACATGCTACTAACCGAAGAGCTCAAAGCTCCACCTTGTAGAGAGAATGGCTGCAAGTAAGATTTTAATGTAGACAGTAGTAAGTATGAAAATTAAAGTGACATTAATTGGCAAGCAAAAAAGGCACAGAGAGGTTTTAACAACGGGAAGGATGAATAAGCCACCTGATTATAAACACTTTCTTGCTGCAAACCAACCCAGTTACTCAAAGTGGTAACCATATGATTCTTTCCCCAGTGGCTCACTTTGAGCTCCTTTATTTACTTCCATAACGTTGTCTAAATAGCAAGGAACTGGCAGGATGCCTACAGGAGCCTTGAGGAACTGATGACCTGTTTAAAAAAAAAAAAAAACCCAAACAAATCCACACCCTGACCTCAATTATGTATAATATGATCCCTGATAAGGCCTGGCTGGACTCCCATTTTGGTGAATGCTAGAACCACAGCAGAATATATATAGTATTTTTATCATTGAGGAAAGGGGCAAGCTTGCCTTTCCCTCTTGGGCTATGCCACACTCAGGATTTTGTCAACAGAGTTCAGGATTATATAAGGACAGAGTCAACAATCAACATTAAAAAGGCAGTTTAATGGTTCAATATATAGTACATACATAGTATGGCTGAGGCCTGACCCTTACTGTTTAATTTTAGATCAATCAATTTCATAAAACTTTGTCCAAAGGCAAAGAAAATTATTGGTTTTTTAGTAAAAAAAAACCCTAGTAAATCAAAAATAGCACAACTTTGTCAGATAATTCAAAACTATTCACTTTTAAAAAAAAGGACATACAGGTTTGCACTGTGGTGCAATGGTGGCATCTGTCCCAAAATACAATAGAAATAAAAAGAAATATTAGAGGGAAGGCAGAGGAGTAAATTCTTGCTTCTATTTATTTAAATTACTCAGTAAACAGACCAAACTGTAAGTAGGATTTCTGTGACCTCAAAAATTATTTCAGCTTCTGTTCATCTATCAAATTATCCTCTTCTCCCTCAAGCTTGCCTTAGGATTTAGTTTGCAAAATTAGTTCCTTAGAAATTCATTTAATATCACAAATCTATTGAAAAAATCATACAGACACATCTGCTTTTTAACAAAAATACTGTATGAAATATTCAGACATAAGCAGAATTTCCGTGTTCTGTTTACCCCATCAATAACATACGTAATAACCCTGTAGCACTGCCTTCACTACTGGCTTTTAAGTATGCATATCTAATTGTCTGGTTTGTATTCAAGCACTGCTCAGGAAAGAGGCAACCAGGAGCAATAAGACAATAATATCTACCAGGAGGATACACTGACTGATGGATTTGGAATGCCGTGAACCAGAGAACGCTCAGCTGGGAGCAAGCTTCATTTGCACTCCTGCTTGTTGTTGAAAGGAGAAGATATTGAGCATATGTGAGTCAGCAACACAAATCCCATGGGGGAATATCACAACAAAATTGATTAACTGCTTAATTTGTAAGCTGATGAGGCAAGTGCGTCAGCCTCTAATTTACATTCTGACTAACAGTAATAATTTGCTGGCTGAACATTTGGTGAAATTATCTGAGCAAGGTGTATTAAAGAATAAATAAAGCCTTTTTACTTAAAAGCTATAACTAATTCTGATACAATCAATATTATGCTGAATATGAACAGATAAAATAACCCCTAGTGGCATTACGAGAACCCAAACATCAAAAGTACAGTTTCAAAGAACAGATGACAAAGGGGAGACAAAGACTCACATGCACATTTCACACATATGTTGCCCATGTATGTTTGAGCTTTTAAGTACTTGGTGAAAAGTGGTTTTGTGGGTTTTTTTAGCTACAAAAAGAAGGAAAACAATGACAAATACCTCTATGAGCCCTATTCAGTCCTTGCTTTCACTTCACTAAGATGTACAGGAACAGCACAAGAATACATTAAGGCATAGCTGATTTGCAAATACCCATGGTTACATCAGGAACATCAATGCTAAAAGGCTTATATGAACAGAGAACATTCCAAATTATGTACATTCATAAACATGAAAATCCGCATAGTCAAGAAAAGTTAAAGAACATCATTTTAATGGGAAGGAGAAACCTGAAAAACAAGACAGTGCTGCATGGGAAAAGGGCCTAAACAAGAAATTTCAATTTGGCACTACAATCAAAGAGATTAATGTAATTTTGGTTCCACAAATGTGTAACAACATGATACTGTGGTAGCTAGCTCCAGCCTTGGGATTCATCTGGTACTTGGAATTCCTCGAACAGCATGCCAGATGTGCATCGCAGGCATTTTGCCCAGCCCAAGAGAATGTGATGCAATACAGAGGTGTGGATGACAAGCAGCAGCCTATGCTAAACATGTCTCTGTGAGTCTCCATTTATGATCTCCAACACTTGATGCCAGTGATTGAAAGCAAAGAATGCAGGTTAATGAAATGTCAAGAAAAGATCTGTGGAGTTCAAGGAAACAGCAGAATAAGTTGAAAAGGAACCTACAGGAAAAGGATTTTAAAAAATAAGGGCAATAACAACCCTCTTTAGTTGAAATCCAGCAGACTACTATTGTCAGAGCCCGAGCTCCTTACTCCTGGTTTGAACCAACAGCAACAAGCAGATACTGTTTCCTCCAGATTCCAAGGACCACGAACAAGGAAAGGCTCAGCATGTACACTTTGAACATCCTGCTTATGGCAAGGAGACTATGAAAGCAGTAGCAGGGAATGGGAAAGCATTACTGACACAATGGGCAAGGTTGTACAATTCTGACATACACACCTTGAGAACTGCAAGGGAGACAGGAGTGTAAGGCAATGGAAGTAGAGCTGAAAAGCAGAAAACAGGGTCTCTCTACAGTCAAGTTTTGTACTATGCTCATGTATTTCTGCCATGATCTTTATCACTTGGATTCCTGAAGCTTTACCAGCTTCCATGCTTCACTGCTCATCACCAACACTGGTGTGAGAAATCAGAGATCTGTCAGTGATAGCAGTACGAGTTATGGCAGGGTGCAAGTACCACAGCAAGCACCACGTGGCTGCACTGCAAGACTCTAATGTGTGCTTTCACAACCCTCATGGTTTTTATACCGTGACTACACTTTCCTCCTTCCCCACCCTGGATTACAAGTTGTTTACTGGATGGCATTGCATTAAGCTGGCGCTGGTACTGGTGAGAGAGGCAGAACAGACCAGAAAAGTCTGCAGAACCTGCAGCTGACAGCATACAGAAATCAAGGAGTTGGAACTATTTTAAGGTTTACCTAAGACAGATGGAAATACATTCTGTCCAAACACTCTAGTGAGAGGAAGTAAAAAAAGTGCTTAAAAATAAACTGAAAATGAAAAAAAACCCAAACCCACTCTTATCCATGTTAAAACCAGCTTGTTTTTCCTTGTTTTACCTGCAATAACCTGCTAAAGTTAGCTGCTGACGACAGCCTGTGCCCAGGAAAAACCTCATGAGCATACTGAAGTTACAACTAAATTCAGCCTCCAAGAACTCAAATATGCAAAAGGAATGACACATAACAGAAGATAGCTCCTTCTCTAAGAGGAAAACAGCCCAACAAGTCTATATTTCAGAGGAGAATCTCACAGACATTGCTATCAATATAGAAAGCTGACATATTTACAGTATTTTGAAGAACTTTTTGATGGAGAACATTATAATTAGAAATTATAATAATATTTGTGATTATGATTCCACAATAATATTTCCACAATTACATTTCCACAATTACATATATTTATACATTAAAACCACAGCAATTTGTGTGGAGGGAGGAATAACAAGTGCCATTAATACTTCCAAAAACCTTTACGTAAACTTGCATTACAGCTGTATGGTCACTGCAAGACAGCTAAGTCAGACAATTAGAAGTAACACAGGCATCTATGTTTGGACTTTGGCATGCAAATACACAGTCTGAAATAAACCCAAATTACAAAGAATCATAAGTCTTTACTGGGAAAAGAACCATTTCAAACACAGGAGGCCTTTCATTGATAGAAATGAAGTAATGGAGATAGATGAGCAGATTTCTTCCCTTGTTCTCATCTCTAGAAGTCTGTAGGTTTGAGTTTTGGGGGTTTTGTGTGTGTGTGTTTTCTTAGGGGTTTTAAAAATATATTACTATAAGTTATGGAAATTAAAACACTTCTGTTGTAACTCTAAACCTGGAGAGGCAAGCTGCCTCACCCCAACTTGGATGTGCATTATGTCTACCATTAGCTAGTACTCCAAGATGAGCAATTCTTCACAGAGAATCATTGAATGGTGTCTGTTGGAAGGGACCTGAAAGATCACGCAGTTCCAGCCCCCTGGAATGGGCAGGGATACTTTCTGCTAGACCAGGCTGCTCAAAGTCCCACCCAATGTGGCCATGAGCACTTCCACAGACGAGGCATCCACAGCTCCTCTGGGCAACCTGTTCCCAGTGCCTCACCACCCTCACAGAAAAGAATGCATTCCTGACATCCAATTTGATTCTTCCCTCTTTTACTTTAAAATTGCTACCCCTTGTTCTGTCACTATCTGTCTGTGTAAAAAGTCACCTTTTAGGCATCACCTCTCTCCCTGGAGTTGTCTCTTCTCCATGCTGAACAAACCCAGCTTTCTCAGCCTGTCTCTATAGGAGAGAGGCTTCATCCCTTTGATCATCTCTGTTGCCTTCCTCTGAATTTTCTCCAACAGGTCCACATTTGCCTTGTGCTACGAACTCCAGAGCTGGAAGCAGCACTCCAGGTGGGGTCTCACGAGAGCAGAGTGGAGGGGAAGAATCCTGTCCCTTGTCCTGCTGCTCAAACTACTTTGGATGTAGCCCAGGGTGCAGTTGGGTTTTCTGAACTGCAGAGGCACATTGCCACATTGCCAACTCATGTCCAGCATTTGTCTGCCAGAACCTCCAAGTCCTTCTCAGCAGTGCTGCCCTCAATGAGTTCCTCTCCCAGTCTCTATTTGTATCTGGGATTGCCCTGACCCCGGGGCAGCACCCTGTACTTGGACTTGCTGAGCTTCATGAGGTTCTCATGGCAGCACTTCTCCAGCTCGTCGAGGTCCCTGTCGATGGCATCCCATCCTTCTGCTGTATCAATGGCACTGCTCAGCTCCATGTCACTTGCTGAGGATAAACACTGAATATAGATTTAAGGCTTTCTGCTATTACTTTTTTAAAGGAATAATTAAACTTCATGGTCAAGTTTTTAGGCTGCTGTCCTCTAAGCACAGGTATTTTGTAAATTCAGGCTTACAGAGATATAAATTGAGATGTTAGCTGATGACTTTTTGGAAAGCAAAGCAAAATTTATTTGAAATGCCATAATTATATAAAATAATGCATCTAAAATAAGGTTAGGCTTTGCATAGGCTATCTGATACAAATTATACGGTATGAAATGTGATAAAAGTAATAATCCTTGTTAGCTGTATCAGTGTGACTATTGTCATGTGTGGCGTCCAAATGCATAAAAGATTTTTGGTCAGCTCTAGTGTTTACAAGTTGCCTTTTCAAATCTTGCAACCAATTATGTATGCAGTTCTAGATAATGAGAACTCAATATTTTTCACATGAAATATTCATTTTGTTAATGGTAAAATAATACTACAACACATAAAAAACCATGCCCCATTCCATCGTAGCATAATTTTTATAACTTTACTCCACTGAGAGGGAAGAACTAATTCAAACATTAAGTTGATCACTTTGTAACTTTATGTGGTATCAGACCTTAGTCCCACGTTGAATTAACTATTTCCTTTAGAAAATTCAAGGAAAAAAAGTCCTGTAACACAGTCTCCTGCATTATCAAAAGCATTTGATGAGTTGGGTTCTGAACTGTTTTCATACAGAAGTCAGCTTTGAAAAAATTCTAATTAGAGATGCAGAATTTCCTCATCTCCTATTCTGATGAAAGCTGGAACACATGAAGGTAAAATGTGAGTGACAAAGCTGAAAAATATACTTTAAACAAAAATGTGTTTCCCTTGAAGATGTGAGATGTTTTAGCTAGGTGATGTTCCTTATTTCTAAGGAACTGTGGCATGTGAAGACAGTTGATACCTGCTGGAGGCACAGAGGATTTGTTCCAAAATGCACATTAGACATCACATGCACAGGAGGCAGAGTAGTGGAATACCTGTGGCTAAAAGTCTTCAAAAATTCTTATAACTTTTAGCAATTGCAAGAATACTAAAATCCCAAGCTCACAGTTCTACAACCAAGTTGTAGCCTTTGCACTAGAAGAAAGCACAAACACAAGTGGCAAGAGGAAGAAATCACTCCATTGTGCAAAAGGAATCCTAAAACATCATTTTCAAGAATACAGAGATGACAGTGATGTGGTCTAAATCATGCATAAAAGGCAGAGTTGTGCTGGGGGTTGTCTGAGACTCACCTGTGAACTCTAGCAAGAATTTGTACTACAAGAATTGCAGGCTTTGGCTCAAAACAAGCCACCACACCCATCCATCCTACACCCATGCCCCAGGATGCTGTCCACTTGAAACCCTTCTAGCAAGTCTTTCATGTACTTATTATAATACATTGGCTGTGTAAACAATTGGCACCAAAGAGGTCCTACCTGACAAGTAAGATAAGAAGCACAACTGAAGCTAAGTCAGAGCTCCAAATTCAGTTCTACCTGTCCCGTGTTATCTTCACACAGGAGTTGGTACGATATGTGAAATTCAGACAGTGGGGTAAGGGGACTATCCCAAAGGGAATCTTAATTTTGAGTTGTTAACTGTATTTTAATAATGAAGAATAAACTTCAAGGCAACCCAGGCAGATTAACATTATTACCCTTTGCACATGAAAGCTTTAACTAAAACAAGGCTATATACAGAAATCCTAAAAAAACATCTAGTTTATCTTCTCACAAGGCCAGAAGTACAGAGAGAATAAAAAGTAAGATGAAACCCAGATGTACAGTAGACAATAACCTTCTATGCTACCATGAAAAAATATTAACTACCTAAATAAAATATAGACTTTGCTTATTTCCCAATGAATACTTAACACTTCTGTCAAGAAAACTATCACCATCATTCTGATTCTCTCAATTCCACACTTCATAGATGTCCCAATTCACTGTGTGCATGAATCAAATCTAAGAAGTCACCAATTCCCACAACTAATTAATTCCTACAATTAATCACACGAGAAACATTTCTTCAAGCTAAAAGGAATAAACCTTTAAGAAGTGAAGGTGCTTGCTATTTATTAATCACTAAATGGAAGAACCCTAGTTCTTCCTAAGTTCTTAAATTATCTTGTTCACAAAAGCATTTCCTCTCCACTAAGTCATACAGGGCTTCATAACAGCCCCGCATTAGAGGATCTTTTATAACAAGGCAATAACTGTTTCAAAAGCCCCCAAAATATGAAGAGCTTATTACACCAGAAAGAGAAATTCTTAATGGTGAGAAACCATGACACAATGGACAACAGTGAATTGTGTCACAGTCCACTTCAAAGGTATGAAGTTGCCATTAGCTGAAGAAGGCAAAACTGTGTCTCTCTTCCATTGCTGAGGGCTGAAAATGACAGAATCATTTAGGTTGGAAAACACCTCTGAGACCATCAAGTCCAACCTCAGACCAACCACCACTTTGTCAGCTAGACCACAGCCGTAAGTGTCACATCCAGTTTCTCCTGGAACACCTTCAGGGATGGTGACTCCACCACCTCCTTGGACAGCCTGTTCCAATGCTTGACAATCCCTTCAATTAAGACTGTGGAATAACACTTAAGGATCCTCCCCAGTTCCCTCCCAAAGACAGGGAAACATGAAAGACTTTGCCTCAAAATTACAGCTAGGCATGTATCTACACGTGACATACACAGCCTCAAACACGGGGTTTTATAGGAATTCCAGGATGGCCTTCCAAAGCACTCCCTTCTACACAGAGCCTCACCCTCCCACACCCACAAACACAGGAACGGGGTTGGAGAGGGGGAATCCACTTGGAATGTCAACACCACAAGGGACTGCATGGGACAGAAAGCTGGACTGAAGGCATTCTGCACTGCTCACTTATATAATATAGCAGAGCCACATGTGAGAATGCCACAACTGACTCATCCTGCCCTCCTTTGCCAAGGCCATGTCTGACAGGAAAGCAGAGCCCTGGCCCCTCCTGGCTCCACCACCTCACACCCGGACCTGACAGCTGGCCTGACAACAGCACGGTGCTGCAGGCACCGGGGACATAAACCACGTTGCTGATTACCAATCACTTCCACTGCAAAGTCAAATAACTAGATCATTTTAAAATCGTGGTCAGTTGTATTTACAAAAGAAGCGGTGTATGCAGGACAGCATTTCAAGCTGCATAAAAGGAAATGTGCAGTTTGCTCCATTCCACAGCAGACGTTATACAAGCTCTTCAGCGTCCATTTGCAAATCACAGATCTGGCACAAAATTAAGATTCTGGCATTTTTTATTTCATCTCCAAACTGCTGCATTTTGACCAGAAAACCAGCCAAGCAAGTCTTTAAAAAGCAGCAGAGGAATCCAGTCCTGGCCACACCCTGCCGTGGTGGGGCTGCGTCTGCTGGCGTTACAAAACCCAGCCAGGTACACAGATCAAGCGTACAAGATAGCCCAGCAGAAAAAATAAATACATACAAAAGTTTTAAAAAAATACATAGTAAAAGAATATAAATAAAATATATGTGCACATATATCTTACAATACATAGTAGGTATATATAACCTATCTATATTATACATAGATAGGGAATAAAACTAATTAAAACAAACTAAAACCAGACACTCAAGCTGCCCTGGAAAGCGAAGCGCCCCTGCGCTCAATTTCACCAGCCGCCTGCCGAGGCCAAAGCCGCATTCGACGCTTCTTGGAGTTTTAGGCGGAGGACGCAGCACATGCTGCGACCCCGGGCGAGAAGGGGCCGCGATGTTGCAGCGCAGCCCTGCCCGCGCTGTCCGAGCGCGTTCGCTCCGCCCGCGACTGCGGGGGCGGCCCCGTGCCCGCCGCGGCCGCTCCGCTGAGGAGCCCCCCGGGATCCTCATCACTCCTGCCCTCCTGAGGAGCCCACCGGGCCCGCGGGATCCTCACTCCTGCCCCCGCGGGATACTCACTCCTGCCCGGGCCGGGGCTCCCCCGCTCCCTCTCCTCCTGCCGCCGCTGCCGCCGCAGCCTCACTGGGCGGCGCCACGGCGGCCCCGCCGAGCCGCGCACCTGCCGCAGGTGAGGCGGGCGGGGCAGGGGCGATTGCGGGGTGCCCGCTCCCCGTCCCGGCAGCGGCTTCTCGGCGGCACCGGCACTGCTTGGTCCCGTCCCGTCCCTCCCTTCCCGGTGTCTCGGGCACGTTCCATACTTCGTTCCGTTTTTCCCCCTCAAAACAGGCAAGTCCCATAGCCGCCTATAACTGCCGGTGCCGTAAAGCGAGGCGCGGGCGGCGCGACAGCCGCGAGGTCCTCTGAGCGAAGATGGCGGCGGGCGAGTCGAAGTCGGTGCTGTTCGTGTGCCTGGGTGAGCGGGGCAGGGACGGCCGCTCCCGCTCCGCGCCCGCCGCCCCTCGGCCCGGGGCACCCGCGGCGTGGGGAGGGAGCGCCGTGGGGCGAGGGCCGCGGCCGGGGGAAGTGCGGCCCCCGCCGTCGGACGGTGCCGCGGGTTTGCAGTGTCGGGAGGGCCGGAGTAGTCGCCGGGAGGGAAGGGAGAGAGAAGGCGGAATACACCCGCGCCCTTTCTGTGATAGGAACCACGAGGAAGGGCTGAGCGCTGAGGGCGCGGAGCACCGGAACAGCTTGCCCAGGGCTCGTGGAGTCCCCCTCTCTGGAGACGTTCCAAGCGCCCCTGGACGCGTTCCTGTGTGAGCTGCTCTAGGCCACCCTGCCTCCACAGGGGCACTGGGCCAGATAATGCCCACAGGTCCCTTCCAGCCCTGATAGTTCTGTGATTCTGACAGGTCAGTAGGAAGTCTTGAAGTGAAATGCAGTGTTGACAAACGCGAAGCTTGTGTGTGGGAAAGCACACCACCTAAATAAGCGTAAACCAGCTCTGACCTAAGGGTGCTGCTTGGGGCAGCACGGAGAGGTGGCTTTGAACTGCTTCCCGAGATGGGTTCTGCAGCACTTGGCTTCGGGAACAGCGGCATGGGAACGGGGAACCTGCCCCTAGGCCTGCTGCTGCAAGCACCTGATGTGGGAAAGGGAGAGAAAACCACAACAAGAACCACTGAAGTTCATGTAAGAGCTGCTGTAAAAAGAGGGAAAGAAGGGTAGGAGGACTTAAAGTAAAAAAAAGAACTTGGTGGAGGCTGATCTGTTATGATCTAACAGTGAAATTCTTGATCTTGTATGAGAATGAATGAAAAGAATAAGACTTTTTTGAAAGGCTACCAAAATGAAGAAATAGGAAACTTTTTTACTGATGTTTTGTATGGTTAAGTTGTAAATCTTATCATGCAAAGTCCCAGTAAACAGAAGTGTAGATGGGATCAGAAATCACCTGAATGCTTTTCTGGAGTTTTGGACAATTAATTACTTGTAAACAAGACATTCACAACCAGCAAGTAGCTAACCTGACTACACAGATTACAGAGCCATTCCCCGTTTTTACATGCCTTCTCTAAACTTCTGCTTTCTTCCGGGCATCCCAAGCTGGATGGCTCTCTGCTCTGCTCCAAGAGGGCTGTTAACATGATATTTCCTAGCCCATATAATCTTACCTCTGTGCTGTGAACCCCTGGCCGTTTGCCAGGTTTGTTGCAAAACCATTAGTTAATGTTTGGGCTCTTCCACTATCTGCTTTGTTTGTTGTTGTAATAGAAGATGTGCAGATTAGTTGAATAGCAAAGTAAGAGTTTAGTTTTCTGAAATATGTTCTGATGTTTACCTTTGAGTAAAATGAACCCCTAATAATAATCCAGAGAAAACATCCTTTAGTAAGGGATTATCAGTTGGTGTGTGTTTAGAAGCTAGTGGTCTATACAGATGTTTTTGTATAAAAAAATCTTAATTAATAGGAATCCTCTTTCCCAAACATGATGTTCTAAGGACAGTGGTAATCACCATCCCTGTGTGCTGAAGGGTGAGCCAGTGGGGAAGCAGACTGGAGTTCTGGCTGGAACTGAGGGAAGCACAGAGCTTTGGAAGAAGGGACAGGCAACTCAGGAGGACTAAAGCATGTCGTGAAGTTACGCAGGGAAAAAAATTAGAAGGTCCAAAACCCAGCTAGAACTTAAAGTGTTTACTGCCATAAAAGACAAAAGAAAATGTTTCTATAAATACATCAGGAGCAAAAGGAGGGCTAAGTAGAATCTCCATCTTTGTTAGATGCAGGAGGGAACAGCGACAGCGCATGAGGAAAGGGCTGAGGTGTTTAATGCCTTCTTTGCCTCAATCTTGAACACTCAGCCCAGTTAGTCTCTGTGTACCAGCTCCCTGAGCTGGAAACAGGGATGGGGAGTGGTATCTCAGATTCACAGAATAGAATCACAGATTAACTAAGCTTGGAAAAGACTTCCAAGGTCATGAAGTCCAACCTTTGACCAAACCCCAATCTGTCAAATAAACCACAGCACTAAGTGCCACATCCAGTTGGTTCTTGAGCACTTCAGGGACTCCCTCACCCTGCTGGGCAGCTCCTTTCAATTCTTTACCCCCCCTTCAGTGAAAAATTTCCTCCTGCTGTCCAACCTGAACCTCCCCTGGTGCAGCTTGAGTCTGTTTCCTCTTCTTTATTATGAGTGGCCTGGGAACAGACCAACTCCTATCTGTCTCCAGTCTCCCTTCAGGTATTGGAGAGGGCAGTAGGATCTCCCTGAGCCTCCTTTCCTGCAGCCTAAACACCCCCAGTTCCCTCAGCTGCTTCTCACAGGACTTGTGTTCCAGACCCTTCACCAGCCTTGGTGCCCTTCTCTGGACGCACTGTAGTGAGGGGCCAGAGCTGAAGGTAAGGTTTGAGGTGTGTACTGAGTACAGGGGGACAGTCACTGGTCAGTCTGTGGTCCTGCTGGCCACACTATTGCTGATACCTGCTTGGCCCCATGGGTACACTGCTGTCAGCTGGGTGTCAGCCAGCACCTCCAGGCCTTTTCTGCCAGGCTGCTTTCCAGCCATGTTTCCTGCACTGAGGGAGCTGCTGGAAGTGCTCACTGAGCCACTTTCAATCATTTACCATCAGTCCTGCTCAGCTGGGGAGGTTGTGGTAGAGTGGAGGTTGGCAAATGTGATACTCATCTACAAGAAGGTTTGAGAGAATGACCTGGGGAACTGCAGGCCTGCCAGCCTGATGTTGGTGCCAGGGAAGGTCACAGTGCAGATGATCATGAGTGCCATCATGTGGCACAGGACAACCAGGGCATCAGGCCCAACCAGGATGGGCTTAGGAAAGGCTTGAATGACCTGATCTTCTGTGACCAGGTGACCTGCCTTGTGGATGAGAAAAAGAGGCAGGTTGTCTACCTGGACTTGACTATAACCTTTAACACCATTTCAGCATTCTCCTGGAAAAACTGGCTGCTTAGGGCTTGGATGGGTGCACTGTTTCCTGGGTAAAAAACTGGCAGTGTGGGCCCAAAGAAGTGGTGAATGGATTTACACCCAGCTGACAGCTGGTCATGAGTAGTGGTTCCCCAGGGCTCAGTGTTGGGATCAGTCCTGTTTAATATCTTAATCAGTACTCTGGACAAGGGGACTGAGGGCTGCTGTAGTCAGTTCACACACAACACCAGGTTGGGTGGGAGTGTTGATCTGCTGGAGAGTAGAAAGGCTCTGCAGAGTGAGCTTTACAGGCTGGGTCAAATCCAACAATATGAGGTTCAACCAGACTGAGTGCTGGTCCTGCCCCTGGATCACCCTGCAGGCTGGGGGCAGAGTGTCTGGAGAGCTGCCCCATGGAAAAGGAGCTGGGGGTGCTGGTTCACAGCAGCTGAACATGAGCCAGAGTGTGCCCAGGAAGGCCAATGGCATCCTGGCCCAAATCAGCAACAGTGTGGGCAGCAGGAGCAGGGCAGGGATTGTCCCCTGTACTCGGCATTGGTGAGGCTGCTGCTCAAGTGCTGTGTCCGGGTCTGAGCCCTTCAGTCAAGAAGGACATTGAAGTGCTGGAGCGTGTCCAGAGGAGAGCAGCAAAGCTGCTGAAGGGTCTGGAGCACAAGTCTTGAAGGGCAGCTATGGGAGCTGGGATTGGTTAGTCTTGAGAGAAGCAGGTTTAGGAGAGACCTTACCACTCTCTACAATACCTGAAATAAGTTAACAGAGACAAGAGGAGAGGAAATGGCCCTGAGTTGTACCAGGGAAGGTTTAAATTGGGTATTAGGAAAAATCTCATCACAGCGGGGTTGTCAGGCATTGGAAGGGGCTGCCCAGGGCAATAGTTGAGGCTGCATGGGTATTTAAGGGACACATAGACATGGTGCTTAAGGACATGAGTTATTGGGTGACTTGGCAATGCTGGGTTAACAGTCACATGTGATCTTCAGGGTCTTTTCCAAACTAAACTAATCTATGATTTTGTGAAACAGTTCATACGTGTGGCTGTGTAAACCCACAGTGGTGATTTGCACTGTAACAAGGTTCCAATTCAGGAGCTCTTTTTAGTGTAACATAATAGTTATTATTAATGAATTATTAGGCCTGAGGAAAGGGTGCACAAGTACCAATCAGTACCAATGTTAATAGGATGGATTGTCTTAATCAAATGTTGTAAATAGCTTTGACATTTCCTCTTCTGTGTTATTGGGTTATGAAAAAAAAACTTAGTGATATGCAGTGTGAAGGGCTAATTGACAGATAAGCACTTTTTTTTTTCCCAGTGAAATACACTCTTCTCAGTTAAATTTTGTAGGCAACTTGTTTCTTGTTCCTGCTTTAAGATTGCTTAATTTTTTTTTGTTATTTTTCAAGAGTGATACTTTTTCCTCTTAAATTTTACTAGGAATAATAGCTTAGATTATTGCTGAAAAGAGTACTAAACAGATTTCTAGAACTGCATTTAACTGTAGTGTTGGTTAATGCAGTACATTAGTTCTAAATGTTTGCCACATCTAGTGAGAGTGGATTCCAGAAAGGATACTTCTTCATGAAAAACTACATTTTCTTTCTACAATGTTTTGAAAGAAACCTATTATATAAATATGTATTCTTTGTTTGTAATGAAATAAGCAGATATCATTACACAACAAAATACAATCTAGTTAATGTGCATAACTACATTAATGATAAGGGTTCCTCATCACTGAGAAATAATTGAAATACCCAGCAACATATGTAATTACAGCATATGAAAAGGTACCAGAAGATATTTTTTTCATTTAAGCAAAGAAAGAATTAAAAGTGGAGGTGAATCAAGATGCAGTTTGCTCATTTTACACTTACATAGCTCATGTAATTGATAGCTGAGCTCCAGAAATGGGCTTAATTTGATGCTGTGTTATATAAGTCTGCCTCTTTCTCTCTGATGATTTCTCCACTACAGCACAACAAGCTGAGTGGGCATCTTAGACCAGGCACTGGCTTTCTGGTCTCCTCCAGACATGGAGGAGCAGTTGTAAGATGGGTGTACTGTTGAGCAAAGTGGGTTTGGTTACATCTTCAGATGATTAATGCTTGTTGTGAATCACTGAGTATGACTGTTGTTCCTGGGCATCTCGACTGCATCAAATCATTTTTGAAATGGCAGCTAACTTGGTGGCTATGAGGATGTTAGATGACAGTCACAGAGAGATTTGAGTTTCCTGGTTCAGGTGTCACAATTCATTGTATGCCTTTAGATACAGCCAAGTGCTAGGTTGCATGGGACGAAATGCTGTTTATAGCTGCAGAATGGAAAAGCAGTAGGTTGGGTAAGACATTGAAGAAGTCATGAAAAACAGTTGCTGTAATGAAAATTCTTTGCAGGTTGACAAAAAGAAATGTCTTTTTAAACAAAGAGAATGTTAGACAAATATAAGGAAAATTACCTTTCTTCTATGTGGTATTTGTAATACAGCTGTAAGAATACAGTGTCTTATTCAATCTGTGTTTCCTAATGATGCAGAAATGTTAAAGAGTTGAAAGCATGGTTGTAAAAGTAATCCTGGAATTGAAAAATAGGGTCTATGCTTAAAATGTGTTAGGAGTCTGATTGGTATAACTCGGTGCTTATGTGTTGAAAACTTGTGTTTTCCTGATGACTCTTCAGGTTTATTAGAAAAGCAGCAGTTGAATAATTCAGGATAAATATTCTCTCTGCAAGGAAAGTTTTTAGAGACACACACACACACACACATGCACATGAATGCAGAAACCAGGGAATCTGAACTGAGATCTGTGCCTTGAATGGTTCCTCACAAAAGTAATTGAATGCTGAGTGTGACAAGATGGAAAGAACTAGGACTTGTGATGAAGTTCTGACAGGATAAAGTGACCAGTCAGTTTTAAACACTTGTGAAGGGGACCTGATGAGTGGTGCAAATGATGGGAAGCATTCTTCCAGTCACTTTGGTTAAGTGACCATTCATGGAAACATAAGTAGAACAAAAATCATGTTTTTGCATGTGAGAAGATGAAAAGTAATAAAACTTTTGTTACTAACAGCAGACAGCAAAAGGAAGGAACAAGAGAAAAGCATTTGTTTGCATTTGGGGAAGCTCTGAAAGAAGTAGGGAGCTGAATAAGGAATAATTAAGGTACAAAACCCCATTAGAAACTAAGTGATTGGATCAACATACTCAGAGATGGGCAGTGGAACTGAGCATTAAATGGATTCAAGTTCTCTCTCCTGCCAGTAGAAGCAGAGCTTCCATTTCTGCCTGGGAGTGGATCAAAGATTAGTGCAGAGACAGGAGTAAGAACTGAAAAAATTAGGTGTTGGCTTAGGTCACTGTCTCTGGAAGCCTTGTGCTTAGAAAAGAATGTGAAAATATGACTTCTTAAAAGTGATTGACAGATAGTTCCAGTACTGATTCTGTAACTGAAATCTCTTGTCCTTGAATCATTGCATTTGGAGATGTTTGTGGGATTAATTTCAGTAGGTGGACTCTAGCTACCTTGGGCACAAGTTTTCTATGATTGAAAATGTCACTACAGCTCAGAGAACTTGATATGCAAAAAAATGAAGGGAGAAGGGGGAGATTTTGAGAACTTGAATACTGCTGCCTTCTGCATAAAGCCAGCATGATCAGATCAGTTGGAAATACAATAAGCAAGGGAACACTAGAGGAGGATAGGTAGTGAAGATAATGTGTAGGTAACATTTAAGGAGAAGAATGGTTCAAGTCCAAGGAGGAATTTAATTGCCCTATGTTTTTTTTTGTGAAATTTCTCCATTCTCTTAATGGAGAATGTCAGTCTGTAACTTAGGAAATACTGTATATCTGTGAGGATGCACAGCCTGGAAAGACCAATGTGGGATGTACAGCTGCATCTGAAATAGATTGAAATTAGTGAGGAGAGTGACTGGAAAACAAGAATTAAGTTTGCATATGTTAGTGGGATAAGATAGAGCTTTACATCAGTCTTGAGATGAGTGATAACAGTTGCAAGGAGTAGCATGGGTAAATTTGTTTAGATTAAAATAATATTGCAGAGTATGTGGGGAAAAGAGCTTCTTTTAAGTCAGTTCTGTGATTCTATCCATGTTCCCAAAAATAGATTTAAATGCTGCTTGAAGTTTTCTAACAGTGTTAATACCTCTGCTAATATCTGGAGTGTGTCATCAGGGAAGATGTGAATTTTTAAGTCACAAACTGGGTTAAGTGTTGGTTTCAAAAATGATCCAGCTGAAGTTTCTAGGTACTGCTAGAAGTGGTAGTTAATATGTTTAATCAAGGGTGATCATGGTACCGTTCATTATGGCATTTTATATGATATCATTAAAGATTATATTTATGGCATTTATTTTAAGAAGTGAGCAAGCTGTAGGAGAGTGAAAATTTGGAACAAGTTCAGTCCATGTGAGCAGAAGGCTAAACAAATGGAAAAAGCCATGAGGGATTTATTTCAAAAGTACCATTTTGAAAATTTGGGAGCTAGTTAATGAATTACTAGGTCCCAGAATATTAATCATTGTTTTTTACTGATATGTTAAGTGTGGTAATGAAGGTTACCATTCATACCCAATTGTGTGGGAATCATTATATAGAGAAAAAATTTTGTTCCAAAAGAAATGGATGGCCCCCACAGCTGGTGTAATGGGAGCAGAATGTAATAGTTTGGGGAAAAGGCTTAAAGGTCACCTATTTGAAGTTACAAAGAAAGAGAGGGAATGGACAAATTTGGAGTAGGAGGCTGTAATCATAAATTTGATACTCGTGAATGAGTCAAAGGTGATTGTAGAAGTTCTCAGGTTGTTTTCAAAAACACTATGTACCTATTACAGACTTTTTTTCAATTTAAAAAACAAATGTGAACAAACTTTTCCTGTACTGTAATCTGTCGTTTTGTTTGTCAGTATTCAAGAGAAGTAAATTTAAATTAGAAGTGCAGATTTGACTTAACTGGAGTGATTAGATAAGGTCAGTTAGTTTCATGAAGAGATTGAGAGCTTGGTTTGTTTAGTTTAGCACAGCTTGGCAAGGGTTCTGTGTCTGTTGAAGGAAAGACAGACTGATGTTAACCAAGATCAGATGAGCAGAGACTTCCAGGAATAAATACTAAGTTGAAACTGGAAGGTCTAATGCTACCACAGGAAATTAGTATCTGGAATAGCCTTTTAAGATAGATGATGTTAAGATAGATGATGCTTTTTAAAATGGAGCTTGATGTGTTTGTAAGAGGAGTGATGCTGTACAGGCTTGCAATATCAAAGAATTGAGTTCATTGATATGAAGGTTATTATTTTCTGCCTTGTGCTGTATGTTACCATGTTTTGAAATTGTACTGTTTTAACTCACTCAAAAACTGAGATTATTTTTTTACTTTATTACCATATTTTAAGCATTTACTTAATTAATAGTACAAACTTATTTTCTCACTTAACCACATAGGGAGCCCCAAAATTTTCCTGCTTTATTTTTCTTCCAAGACTGATTTCATTTCTGTGTGTGAAATAAACTAATTCAAACAATGGAATTAGTATGTCTTCTCCTGGAAGAAGATCTGATGACATCAGAACTCACTTAATGTTTTGGCAAGGTCAGTTTTTCAGTGGTTAGCCTGTTCCTTTTGCCATTTAGTTGATTTGATGTTCTCTAAATCTTTGAATCTTTGATAGTCCATTTGTTTTGCTTCAGATCTTCACTTCCTTCTTTGTGAGTTTTTTTTAGTTGATGTGTGACAGCAGTTACTGAATGCCCAGGTCATAGCAGCTTCTTTCTAGCAATGAAGTATCTACCTTGGTGTTTTGTTTACAAATGAGATTAAGTGCCTCATGTAAAAATTTCTTTTTGCTGGTGGAAATTTAGCTTTGTTCATTGGCGGTTTTTTTTTTTCTTTTTATAGTTTGAGATTTGGAAACAATTTAATCAGTAGTAGGAGAGTGATTAATTTAAGGGTACAGAGATGGGTTTTGCCATTTCTGGTATTTTATACTTAATCTGCTCAAAAATCAGAGATGAGCAAAGTTACACATTATGTCTGATGGGAACAGAAGATTTGTGTGTGTGAGTTACTGCAATCTGCATGACAAATCAAATATTATGAGTATCCCATCTAGTTACTGAAAATTTCTGATGAAAAGGTAGAAAGAACTAAAGTAATAGTTGAAAAGGTTTTTCTTTTTGTTGAGACACTTAATTCTTTTCAAATATGAATTTCTGCATGCATTTTTAAGAGCTCTGCCCTAGATTGCTACAGTTGTAGTTACAGTTTCAGAACAAATGTACTGCAGATCCATTATTTTTAGTTTTTAATGGAACCGTAATTCATTGTTGAAATAGCTTCTTTTTGAAAAGAAGGTGGCTAGGGCAATTGGAGTTCATTGGAAGAGAAGATTGTATATGTATTTGGTTGGCCTGTTGACAGCATTTAAGCTTTGCCATGTATTAGATTTTATTCCTAATCCTCTGTATTTTGGGCAAAAAAAGTTCAGAATTTCTTTTTCCCATGATGTTTTTAGAGCTTGTGTACTTGAATTCAATTTTTGGAGGTTAGACTTGGTTTCTGGATGCTGCTCTTGATGAGGGCTCAGTTTGAGCTGTAGTGACTTGAATTCAGTTAACAAGAGTGTTTTTACTACAGGTTGTTCAGCCATTTCACTACATTTTTAGAATGGTGGTGGCTGTGTTTTGGACTTGTTCAAGAGACCAGTGGATAGTACAGAATTCTAGAATGATTTGAGTGGTAGGGGACCATCAGCTAGGTCATCTTATCTGGTTGCAATGTCTTGCAGCAGAGATGCCTTCCACTAGACCAGGTTGTTCAAAGCCCCATGCAGCCTGATCTTGAACGTTTCCAGGGATGGAGCACACAGTTTCTTTAGGCAGCCTGTTCCAATGTCTCACCACCCTCACTGTAAAAAAAAAATAAATTCTTGTTTATTCTTGTTCTCAATTTCTTTTTAAAACCATTGTCCCTTGTTCTATCCCTACAGCCCCCTTTATATATAGAAAGGTTGCAGTAAGATCTGATCTCCCCAGTCCTTTCTTCAGACTGCACATCCTCAGTTCTCACTCAGAGGTGCTCAGCCCTCAGATCATCTTTGTGGCCCTCCTTTGGCTCCCACTCCAAGAGCTCCATGTCTTTCTAGTGCTGGGTGCCCCAGAACTGGATGCATCAGTCCAGGTGGGGTCTCATGAGAGCTGAGCAGAGCGACAGAATCCCCTCCTTTGACCTGCTGGCCATGCTGCTTGTGGTACAGCCGAGGATATGATTGGCTTTCTGGGCTGCAGGTGCACTCTGCTGGCTCATATCCAGCTTGTCACCCCCAAGTGTCCCCAAGTCCTCTACTGTGCTCCTCTCAATTCCCTCCTGCCACAGTCTGTATTGATACTGGAGATTGCCCCAACCCAGGTGCAGGGCTCGGGGTTCTCATATACATAAATTGCATTCTGAGTAAATAAAATCTTTAATCTGATCTGGGCGGAAAAATCCACACAATGACTGGTTTTTTGTTTTCAAAAGTCTGAAAATTCACTTGAATCTCTTGTTTCCATAGGAAACATCTGCCGCTCTCCAATAGCTGAAGCAGTTTTCAGAAAACTTGTGACTGATGAGAAGCTTGAAAATAAGGTAAGCTATTGCTTTCTGTTCCAAGAAATAACTGTCTCATAGCCAGTCAGAATATAAGCAGTAAGGAAAGAAACATAAAAATATGAATTTGTTTTTCTGTAGTGGAGGATAGACAGTGCAGCGACATCTACCTATGAAATAGGAAGCCCTCCTGACTATCGAGGACAGAATTGCATGAAGAAGCATGGCATTCCCATGAGTCATATTGCCAGGCAGGTACTGTACCTTAATTTTCTTTAAATCTGTCTATGTATTTGTTCTGTTCTTACAGTGGAGGACAGACAGTGCTGCTGTTTCAGACTGGAACGTGGGGCGCTTCCCAGATTCAAGGGCTTTAAGCTGTCTAAGAAATCATGGCATTGAGACAGCACATAAAGCACGACAGGTAGAAGAGAGTATATTTTCTTCCTTATTCATACCTGTGCCCTAACCATTGCAATCATAGAAGTCATTTGAGCAGTGCATGGTTGAGCATCAAGTATTAAATAAATAAATACTCCGTGCAGTTTTTTAAAGGACTCCAGAGCGACTTAACTCTTCTAGTTGAACTTAATTAGTTTTTTGTTATTAAGGTTCATTGGAAGTATAACTGGAAAGCATTGAACCAGTTTCTGCATTGTAGAAGACTCCTGCCTCCAAATGTTTAGTATTCTGAGCATTTTAAAATGGTTTTTAAAACTGGACTTACTGTAGTAATCTGTGATGCATCCTTCAGCAAGGAGTTGTATATTTATTTAGCAGGTCCAAAAAGAAGTAGAATACCTCTTCATTCATCACAAAAAGCTTCTGCACTTGCATGTAGATCTTTGAAAAATATCTGGGGAGTGCTAAATTAGAATGAAAGCACTCAAACCCAAGACTAGTTGCCCAGCTGGTGGTAACTTCAGAGGAAAACATACCCTTGAAGCATTCTTAAGTCAAAGGTAGGATTGCCATTTAGTGAAATCCTCTAAGTTTTACCTGAACTTGTATCTGTTTTCATTAACAAAAGAACATGTATTTATTTCCATACTGAATTCCAGAGAGATTGGAAGTAAATGTGTCTGCATCTATTTAAATCATTCAGACACTCATATAAATGCACATAATTTACTTCAGTTAACTACTCTCTGGGTATGAGAAATTCCTTTAGGGCTTGACCTTTACTTAGTTTGAGTTTACGCCACTAGTTTTTGTATTGACAAAAAGATCAAGTAGTCTTGTTATTATCTTACATTTCTGTTCCCTTCAGAATTTTTCTGGACCTCACTGAGGTCATATTTACTTTTTTCACTTTTCAAAGACTACATGTTTAGATTTTTGACTTCCAAAAATAAATTCTCTCAATTAGTCAATTGCCCTCTGCTGACCTCTCCTGATGTTAATCTCTGTTTATATAAAACAGAATTAAGCACAGCACCATTTCAGATTTTTCAATAATTTACTATTAGAATAATCACTGCAAAAATCTGTTGTGATCTTACCCTGTTACAACATCCTGATTTACTCTTCATCAGTTCTTACAAACATCCTTATTTGTCAGTGTACAAGCTAAATGGTACTGAAATTATTCAGTCAGTGTTTCAGTCATAACAGTAGTGTGACATATTTGTCTTTCTAGAAGATACCTTGAAAACTTGAGAACTGTTCTTCTAGGTATTCCTAGAGTGGTTTATGAGGAGGTAAATTAAAACAAAGGACCCAAAACAAGTTGATCCTCTGTCTTGAAGCAAATCTTTATATCTTCCTTTGGCAGAGAAGGAATGAAAACATTTTAATGAAGACATTTGCTTATACGTTGTGGCAAACGAAGAGATTTTTCAGTCAGAAGATCTTAAAATGTTACATGTACAGGGAGAGAAAATTAAAAAATGAGGCAATAAAATGAAAGACTTAACAGGATGAAAATCATCCTGTCTAAATCATTCCAGTACACATAGTTTCTGTTGTAAAGAAAATCTTCAAATCCCTGAACTGCAGATAACTGTTTATTTTGCACTGATGTTAACAACATAGCTCCAAATTTGTTTTTTGTTTTCCTAAACTTCTGTCAGATGGTCTCTGCTGATTCTCAGACCTGATATGGTCTTGTGGTACTTCTGAAAAAAGAGGTACTTGACAGTGTAGAACAGGACTTTTCAGAGTGGTCAAGTTAGTACAAGTGGAAGTGTATTTGCTTCACTTTTAGAGACAAACTTTAGGATAGAATTTTGTGTGACACTTGTTTCAGAACTGATTAAGGAAGATTTAATAACAGAAGCTGCAGAAATAGAGTGTAGGGATTTATCTTCTGTTGCCTTCAAAGTACTGTACAATAATAGCCTTCAGTCCTCTGGAAAATTGTTACCCACCCAGTGAAAGGCACCTTCTCTCATGTAATTTTTGCATAATTATGATCATGGATTTTAGCTTTTTTTTTAAAATTCAGTACTACAAGAATGTTTTATGTAAAAGAGAATATTAAATTGGTTGTGTCTTACCATCATGTACAGTGATATTCTAAGTTAAAAGTGAAGTATAAAAACAAATTATATATTTATATATAAAATAAAGTTGTTATCATTTTAGCTAATGGCAGGTTGCTGTATGAAATTCTCTAAGCTCTTATTCTTCATGCACAAACCAGAAAGTTTGTAATAATGTTCACTTTTATTCATGCTGAGGCAAAAATTGATTTTGCTATGACTCATACCATGCATTTGCATTAAATATGAAATTGAGATTAGAAGAAGGTTGTATTAAATACTGTTTCACAACTGGGTAAATTTGAGGATTACTACCTCTCTGTGTGTTTCAGACAGAAAATGAGATTTCCCTTCTGTAAATAAAGTGAAATGTTTCACTAATAATTTAATAAATGTTATATGCATTTTTTAAATGTAAAGTTACTGTTATCTGCGTAGTTTCATACAAAGTTGACTCTTTGAACTCTCCACTACACTTCTCAAAATGTATCTAAATTTTTACCTTCTCAATTTCATCCCCCAAAGTACTAGTTTTAGTAGCTTTGCGGAGTGCCTTCAGTTCACTGGAGTTTGCCCAATTAAAGCTTTTTTATTTTTTTTTAACTGACTCTGTGTTATGGCTTAAAAGCACGAGCCAAATGTAACCTTGGTTTTAGGGCTGCATTTGCAACGGTATTAGTGCTGGTCATAGGGTAATAACTGCCACACTGTCAAGTGTTCCTAGTTTATTTTTCCATTTGTCCATACAACAAAGAAATCAGTGCCCTCTTATTTTCACAGGGGCAGGTGTTCAGCTATGTAGAGCAATCAGAAGCAGCCTGTAGAAGTCCTAAATAGATTTGCCAGGAAAACAGAGCTATTTCCACTGCAAAAATATTTTCATAGGTCAGAGGCACTGCATGAATACAGCAAATATTTTTACAGTGAAAATAAACAAGTCTGCATTAGTTTTCATCATTAACCCTTTCTTTTCATGTTCATTCCTGACCTTTCATCTTCAGTTCTCTTTGTGTGTATTGTTTCATTTATGGCTTTATTCTGATGATAATTTCTGTCTTTTCTTGCTCCCTGTTGTGGGAGCTTAATCAGTATCTATTTGCTGTTTGCACAAAAAAAAAAAGTAGCTGTTTTTCCATCTAAACTTTTTTTTTTAATACATAAATATTTTTTACAAGTTAAAACTCTGACTTATGGGATACTGTGTTTTGCCTTTTGGCTGTTTCCTTGCTTACTCACTTCTCTAGCCCTTTTTTGTAGGGATGCCTGCCAGAAAACCTGTTCTGAACAACCTTCCCAAGTTTCTTGGTTGTGATGCTTCACACAGGACTATATATGAAAAACAGTCTTAAAGTGAACTCTAATATTAAAAATTTTATTCCATTTCTTCATCCTCATTATGGACACCTGGTTCAGATATCTTATACCAGCACTGGGGCCATGGTCTGGGAAGATTTTACCCTAAAGTAAGGCTTAAATGTAAACTGAAATAAAATGAAAACTGGCAAACATCTCCAGCCATCCTTATAACAAGAAGATGGCATTAGTATTTAAGTCAGTGGTTTATCTGCTGTGTTTGCCTACATGAATTGAACTCAGATCTCTGAACCTAATTGATACTTATGTTTAGGAGTCAATAAATTACAAGAAAGAAAAAGAACAGATAACATGATGGTAAAATGTACAATAGATCCCAGATTTTTCACCTCATACTACAAATTTTGTGAATTTACATGGTCTAAAATACTGTGGATGCATTTGTTTTTAAGAGATTGTAACTAATGCCATCGTACTTCAGCTTTAAGTTTCACTTGGTATATGTTCTTGTGCAGTGGCAGATTTCTAGATTGGAAGTATTGCAACTGATTCCAGGTTACCTACATTTTTGTTCTCCTATCAAGAAAGTAATTTTTCTGTTTTATTTTTAACCATATTATTGCATGATTCCCACAATTGGAAATTGCTTTAGTTTTAGTAGTTGAAAAGTACTAGAAATGTTGTTTTTAATAATATTCTAAGTTGATGCATGAAATGTAAAAGGAAAAAGAAAAGGTTGGTTAAATAACTGACTTGGGTTTGTGTTTTTGTGGAAGGTTTGCAGAAATGGATACATAATCATGGTAAAATATATTTAAAATGTTTAAGTTATTGTAAAATTGCATAAAGGCGCAGTTCTGTACTTTCCACCTGTGTCTTTTTTAAATAAATCATAGCTACAGAATTTGAAAACACTTTTTTCTCCCCTTTCATCAATGAAATGCAGTTTGTAGGCTAAAGCACCTATTTTTACTTCTAGATTACTAAAGAGGATTTCCAGACCTTTGATCATATACTTTGTATGGATGAGAGCAATCTAAGGTAATGTATGAAGAAATGGAACGAATTCATGTGGATTACTTGTAGTGATGTCTCATAAGTCACTTTGAACACAGATGTCACATTTTACTGCTTAGCTTATGTTGGGGTTTCTTTGTTTGGGTTTTTTTTTTTTACATGTATGTGAATGATGTGCTAATGGATGGATTCTTCACTTCTAATAAGTTTATTGAGCCAGAACTCAATGGTTTATTTGTGTGATACATGCCACTCAAGGATGAAGGAAATGGAAATTTAGTTACTTTGTGCTATATACAGCTGATGCCTGTATAATTAAGAATGAGGATGTACTTACTGTCTTGATTGAAGTGATCAGTTTTTCTAATTGCATGGCAATTAAAAGACAAACTAGGAACTTGGAAGGATTAAATATGATGTGGGTTTTTTTTTTACTTTTTTATGTAGAAAAAGAGAGGGAGCTCTGAAATTAGCAAGGTTGTTAGCTTGGGGAAATCTTGTTTTATTGTTAGCTGTGCTCTAGCTGAGTGTCCTTAAGAAAGATCTGGTAAAGTAGCTGCCTAGTGTAAAATTTAGGATATCACTAGCAAAATTTCTACTCAATTACATGTATAATGAGAGTTAAGGAGCTGAATTTAATAAACTACAAGTGTCAATGTGCTTGTAAAGGCTATTGTCAAGTTATTTTAAAAAGTCCCAATCTAAACCACCAGAACCAACAACAAAACCTAAATAAAGACCCTATTAGTAGCACATAAAGTCTTCTAGAAGCAGCACCACTTAATTGAAATAAGTGTGATTTTGTTGAATTTTCTGGAATGTCTTGAATAAGCTCTCTTCCACAGCCTTCATGAATGAAGGGTATGTAACACTTGGCTTGATTGCAGTGTCTCAGGCAATGACGTGACAGGGCTTCCTTCTATTTTCACTTGAATTCTTAAACAGAAATTTGAATTAACAATTTATATGATATGATCTTTAGAGCAGAAGAAATATCAGAACTATAACAGGGATATTGCTTCTGCTGTGCTAAAGTTTTGTCTTTAGCTTGCACTGAGTTCAACTGTTTTGCCTAGGAATGCTTATTTGTAGCTCTAGGAGGGCAAGCTGATTCCAGGTGTTGATGGAATGCCTGTCAGAAAAGGAAGATTTGGGATGTGTCTTTTCTTTAGTACCAGAGCCATCTGACCCTGTCCTCTTCATTAAGTGGTATCCCAAAAACCTTTAAGAAGATGGTCTGACATTTTTTTAATAATAGAAGGCTAGAGAATTTATTGAAAAATCTGTAAATTCAAGCAATAGGTTGATAGAGGATGTCTGATTTTTCTTCAAGCAAAACCAGTACTGTGGTGTCACTGCTATTTCTAAACTATCTGAAATTAATTTCTTAATCAGAATTAATAATTTTAATTTCTTAAAGCTGATATGGTTATGACTAAGTATTCACAAGGGATTTCTTTGCCTTTTGTTATGGTGAGTAAGTAAAATGATGATTTGGTATGGAGATGTGTAATATTGAAATAATTTAGTATGTTTTGGGAGTTCATTGTGAAGATGATAGTACTGAGCTGCCTTTAATCTGAAGATGATGAGAGGTCCATTTTAAGTATGGATAACAAACAGATGATCATTTTTGGGATAAGAAATGGCCATTTTTAAGCAAAAAGAGAAAATGCCATCTCAAAGCTGGAATGCTTTATCAACGTGAAGCAATGTAGAAGGAAGAGGATGTGACAGTTGGTAAAATGCTGCAGGATATCAAAAGGAAAACAGGTGTAGCTCCCTGATTTACCATTTTCTGCTAACTGGATGTGGTAGGATTTCACAAGAGCTAGAGCATAGCAGTCTAAAACAGTGGCTTTGAGCAGACAGGAGAGTCTTGCTCATACTTCTGGAAAAATACCTGGATAATTTCCATTGTTTTTTGTTCAGTACAAGCTAAAGGTGAGTGTTGAAAGTACTAATCATTGATTTGAGAATGAACTTGATGAACTTAAAAAGTTAAAACTGTTAAAAAGTTTTTTTTTAAGCTATGGATAAAGTGCCTGTCTGCTTATTTATGCTCTGAATTCAGTTTATGTCTTCCATACTCAATTAAAAAAGACCCCACATAACAAGAAAAACAAGAACAAGGAGCAGCATAAAGTCCACAGGACTGATGGAGTCCAAAGACATTGTTTTCCTGTGTTGTCTAGAAATGGTCATGAACATTGATGCCAAAATTCTGAAGGAAAATTCAAGGAAAAATTTTATTTTCTCTTCTGCAGAGATTTGAACAGGAAAAGCAACCAAGTTAAGGACTGCAAGGCCAGTATTGAGCTACTTGGAACTTATGATCCACAGAAACAGCTTATCATTGAAGATCCATACTATGTATGTGTAAGAAATTCTTTGGGTGGCTTGATTAAAAATTGTGTGTGTGCAGTATAATCTTCCCAGATCCCCAGTTGGCATATGATATATAATCTGATGTTACACTAAAAGTGTAAAGTGGGTTTTTTTTGTGACTTAAGGAAACCATGTATTACTGGGATAGGAAAGGAAAATGTTACTATGCTCATAACATTTATTTAAATTAAAATAATGCAGTGCACCTGTATTTTCAATGTTGGGTGAATCTCTGTTTGATCAGCCTTGTTACAAAGAGGATATGATCAGGAAAGTTAGAGACATAGCCATTGACACAGGTGGTCAAAAGAGCTGGATAATGCCAGCCAAAAGCAAACAATTTGACTAACATTCTTCAGTTTAGGAAACAGAAGTGGATGAAGATGCAGGAGGGTTCTATAAAATCTTGATATCATGGGGAAAGCTGAATAAGAAATTGCTATCCATTACTCAGGAAGTAGAGAATAAGGTATAGTGGTAAGCAAATGGTATTAGTGGGAAGCAGGTTCAAAACAAAAAGGGGTTTGTTTTGGGCATTTTGTTTCCACACAGTGCTTCATTAGACTGTGAAATTCAACATGACTGGTTAGTGTGAACCTAAAAAAGGAAAAGACTTAAAAGACTCAAGAGTGAGTGGAAGAAGTACTTGAAGGAAAGTCATGCAGAACTGTTGAATACAAAGTCACAGAGTTTGTCTGTAGAAATACCTGAGCTCAAAGTAGAGAGAAATATGCCAAAGCTATCACCAAGTATTTGCACAGTTTTTATTTTTTCCTAATGTCTCTTGTTTGCCATTACTGACAGCAGAAAAACCAGTCTGCAATTTGTATTTGCTCTTCAGCCACTATTGTTTTTCTTAAAGTCTTTTTCCTCTTTTCTTTTCTAGGGGAGTGAAAAGGACTTTGAAACTGTTTACGAGCAATGTCTTAGATGCTGTAAAGCATTTTTGGAGAAGTATCGTTAATGCTTCATCATATAATTTCTAAAAGAAAATAATTAGCTTCTTCTGAAATATGTAAAGTTTACTTGATTGATGTATTTAAATTGTAAAATTATGCCTCTACATTCAGTACTTACTCAGTTTAATTTTGTATTTTAGCTGTTCTGTCATCTAATGAAAAAATATAGAAAGGTTTTAATCAGATTACATGATCAACCATTTTGTCACACATCAATGTAGTTATAAAGTATATAATTCAGTATAAATTTTTCTGTAAACTCTTCAAGTGCTTTCTCATAAGCCCTGCAAAAGTAACACCTTGCTTCTTTATATGTAATGCTAACTGAACTGAGGTCTTGTCCTCAGCGAGTCGATTTCAGTCAATTTTCAATGGTAGTCTGTGAGATAATAATTGATGTGTAACTTAGGTGTGTCATCCCAGTATCATTAGGCAGCCTTTGGATGGAAGCTGTTTCATATGGAGCCTGCTAGACTAAAAGGTCTGCTGCCTGATAGAACTGGCTATGTCTTCCTTTAGTCTGACACAAGCACAAGTAACACAGCATTTACTTTGAGGAGAAAACATACCTGCTTTAAAGCTGAAATGTGAAATCACATGTTGTATCTCACTGTAGTAAAATAGTCAAGTCCATGCAATACAGTGGATGAGAAATTTGCTGTAATCCCAGTTCCTACATGAGGGTCAGACAGTATTTCCAGATTTACTCAGGAGGATGTACAGCCTGTCAAAAGTGTTCTTTGAGAGTATAGTTCAGTGTAAAGACAATCCATCTGTAATAAAATACTAAGTCAGCAGAAGGCCAGTAAAGTAGACAGTTCTGCTCTTGGACAAAATTTGAATGCTTGTAAAAGTCTATACCTGCTTTTCTGAGTATCACCCTTCCTGTCTGCCTTAGACATGTAAATGTACTGAGATCAGTAATATAAATGATACCATGATGATTTTCCTGTTTTGAATATTCTCAGCATTGGTATGAACTAGCATTACCACATTATCTGTAAAACTGGATCTATAAAATTTGTTTTCTTATTTGGCCTTGTTTTTGTCTCTTGCTGCCTTCCAAACTTGTAGTCTATGTACTTGTCACCTGCTCAGCCTTTTGGGAGAGAGATGGATTTCAACAGAAGATTGTGTTGTTCTTGGGGAGGTTGGAATCCTGGTGCCACTCTGTTTGTTGCAGACTTCAAAATGGGGATTAAGTTTCTTGGGATTTTTTTCTGTAGAATAGATGTGTTTGTGTTAATGAGATTTCTGTTTTGTGCTAAAATTTCAATCAGACATAAAACTTCAGAACTTGCTTAGAAAAGGCAGATGGTAGGAGGAATGCTTAAATACAGAAAACAGAATCTTTGCACATTATTGTATTATCATCAGTTTTGACTTCTAAAAATAAGTTAGGAATTTGAAGCTAATAGCTGTTTCACTTTTCAGGGGCAAAGAGTTATACGCTATTTCAGATCCAATTAAGTACTGACTCTGGAAAAAATACTTTTTATTTGTTTATTAATGTTTTGACAAAGTAAATGGGTGAAAATGATGGGCAGTTAGGGACAAAACATCCTAAATGTGGTTTGATGTACTAACCTCAAAGGTGGGAGTATTTAGGCAGAATCTGGTGTTATTCCCTGCCAGAATGATCATTTCAAATATTCCAGTGGAGGTAAAATAACTCATAAGATTGAGAACATGATGGTTTGTGCTTTCCCATTCATGGCTACGTAGGAATTCAGCCCATAGTTTCCTGCATATTAAAGCTGAGATTGAAAGGTCTTAAATCTTTATCTTTGAGCTGCTGGGGTAACAAAGGAAATAAGAGGATATGGTTGTTTACCTTCACTGGGCTTAGGAATCTTCCTGAAAAGTGATACTTAGTCAAAACTCGTGTTAAATTCAGTTCACATTTTTAAAGTTTCAGCCTTGAGACAGACTTTCAGCAAGCAATCTAGTGACTTAATAATTCACCACCTTTACGAGGAAGAAAAAGCTGGTTGCTTTATTTTATAATTAGTAGGGGTTTTTTTGTAATGGAAGAGGGGAAGGTGCACAATGGTATTTTATGTAAATTTGTAAAAGCCCAGAATACAGAACAGGGATTCCCTTCAGGAAGGACAGTTGCACAGAACCATTATTTGGGTTCAAGAAGGAACAGTGAAAACAGGATTAAGACACAAATCATATAGCATACAGATGACTAAGCGCTCACACATCCAAAATACCACTCATGAAAAATGTAATTTTGAATGAAAAAATACAGAACTGACTCCTGTTTCTCCCTCCCTACCCCCACAGCTTGTTATAAGTGGTAAACTTAAGACTAAAAAAAAGTGCTGTAGTCTAGTATAGGTGTGTTTTCTGTCAGAGTATGATGATTTCTGCTAAATCTAGAGAGAACTTCTAGGGGATTAATTTATTTATATTAATTCATGAAATAATAAATTGCTATTTCCCTTTTACAAGGAGGTTTTCTTGTAGGTTTTTGTTTAGCCAGATTTTGAGTATCCTAGTAGAAAAAGAAAGCTTCAATATTTTAAACTCCCATGTTAAGTATTAGTCTGTGGTCTTGTCAGTGGAGCCCACAGCAAAGCTCAGAGTTCCACCCACGTTTACTGCAGATGAGCAGCTTTAGTGAATCCCATAGAAGTTGATTTCTTCAACAGCCATGTTTTCTGCAGGCATGTATTGCATCCACTGAGACATGGAACTTAGCATGTAGTCATCACTGAAAGCAGTTTCTAGAATCTCAGCTCCTATTGTTCTCAGGGTGGGGAGGGTCATGTTTGGTTTTGGTTTTACATTTTGTGGTTCAAACTGAGGATAGAATGGAAACTGTAAATGCCAGGATTGAGATAAAAGTGGTTTGTTTGTAGTAGGTTGGCCCTGGCTGGATGCCAGGCACCCACCAGAGCCTCTCCCTTGCTCCCCTCTCCAAATGGACAGGGGACAGAAAATAAGATGAAAGGTTCATGGGTTGAAATAAGAACTGGGAGAGGTCACTCACCAAAAAGTGTCATGGGCAACACAGACTCATGCTGGGGATTTTAACTGAAGTTATTACTAACAAATTCAGAGCAGGGTGATGAGAAGTAAAATAAGACCTTAAAAATACCTTTCCCCCACTCCTCCTTCCACCTCTTCCTCCTCCCCCAGCAGTGCAGGGAGATGGGAATGGGGGTTATGGTCAGTCAATCCCAGGTTGTTGCTGCTGCTCAGGGAGAGGAGTCCTTCCCCTACTCTGACATGGGGTTCTCCCCACTGGAAATAGTTCTCTATGAGCTTCTCCAGTGTGAGTCCATCCCACAGGCACCAATTCCCCCCAAACTGCTGCAGGGTGGATCACTTGCACAGGGTGCAGTCCCTCAGGCACAGGCTGCTCTAGCCTGGGTCCCCCACAGGGTCACCAGTGCCACCAGCAAACCTGCTCCAGGGTGGGCTCCTCTCTCCACAGCCCTGCAGGTCCCTGCCAGGACCCTGCTCCAGCACGGGCCTCCCACGGGGTCACAGCCTCCTCTCAGGCACCCCCTGCTCCAGTGTGGGTCTCCTGCATGGGCTGCAGGTGGATCTCTGCATCCCTGTGCATCCCCATGGGCTGCAGGGGCACAGCTGCCTCACCATGGGCTGCCCCAGGGGCTGCAGGGGAATCTCAGCTCTGGAGCCTGGAGCACCTCCTGCCCCTCCTTCTGCACTGACCCTGCTTGCTGTCTGCAGGGCTGCTCCTCTCATGTTCTCACCCCACTACCTCTAGCTGCAATTACAACTGTGACTATGACTTTTTTTAAAATTTTCCTTAGCTCTGTTATCACAGAGGTGTTACCACCATTTCTGATTGGCCCAGCACATCCATCCTGGAGCTGTCTGGCATTGGTTCTGCTGGACATGGAGAAGCTTCTGGCAGATGGTCCCAGAAGCCACCCCTGTAGCCTCTCTAGTACCAAAACCTGGCCATGCAAACCCAATACATGGATTTATAGGTTGCACATAAAATTTTTCTTCCTGTTTGAGTCATTTTACTGTGACAACTGGATTTAATATCTGATTTAAGGAAGAAAGGGAAATGTATGCCGAAGTTTTTGGCGTAACACTTACTCCTTAGAAATTCTACAAGACTAGGATTTCCTGGATATCTTCTGATTAGATTGTCTTGCAGTATCATGAACAGACTGCACATTATTAAAAAACAAACAGAGAGCCCCTCCCCAAACCAAAGCCAAAACCCAAACAAAAACCTCAGAGCATCTGTTAGTCTTAAAAAATATTCCATTTTATAATGCTGTAGAGAATTGTAGCAGCCTTGGTAGTCTGGGCATTCTGTGGGTTTGAAACACACAAATCTATCTATCCTCATAAATCCAAGGTGTTCAGGTTACTGAACTCTGAAGTGAGTAACCTTTCCTTCTTACACAACTGGAACTCTGTGGAAAGAGATGGAAGTATGGATAAATGATAGTAGCTGCCAGAAGGCAATTTGTTTACCTGGATTCAGTGACCAGAGAGCAAACTGAGAACAACTTAATACCAAACACTTTATTACTTATGCTTGTTATTTACAGTATTTACATATTGCACGTTCACTGGAATGTTTTATACATTTATTATATAAAGTAAATTAATGGCAGCTTGTGTTTGTGTACAAAATCCATGCTCCACTGTCCCAAAAAGTATGTCTACTTGGAATAACATTCCTGTTTGTCATGCAGTTTGTACTCCAGGGTACAATGTGACCCCAATGCAAGTCTGTTTTAACCAAACTTTTTAAAAATTGCATAAGCATGAAGGATATCGAGTGACCACAACTACTGTGGAGCAGATCTTTAGTAGTTCTAGATATACAAACAAACATTCCTTAAAACTGTAGAATTAAGCAACAGAACATGAATTTTCTTGGTGAAATATTTGTGTTTACATAATTTTTGGCAGCATTACACATCAATTGTAGTGTGTTTTTAAGTATGGAGCATTAAGTACTACTGGCAGTTATGCTACTGTAAAGAATGTCAATCTGCAAACTGTCAATGACATACAAAATGCATGTTAAAAGAATTATGGGAAGTAGTCTGTCAATCTGCAAAAATAAATCTCTTGTTCACAATGGAATTCGCTAAAAGGTAGTAAGTTCTGTTTCCCTGTTGGTTTCCAAGGCACTTCTCTTGGTTCTTGGTGTTCCTTGTTGTGGTAGTAAGATCTGGTGGATTAAAAGAAAGAAGAAATTGACTTTCATTATTTTTATACTCACATACATGTGCTTGACAATGTGTTTATCATCGTGAAAGTAGCAAATAAAACTGGAGAATTCACTAATAACTTTGGAAAGTTCAGTAGTGAATTTTAGATTTACTTCAGTTCATACCAGCCTGACTGTAACGTTAATGCTTTGTTAATCAAGGCTAAAATTCTGGAAAGCATCATTTTCTCTGATGGTTCATTTTTGATAGACACTGGGGAAATTCCCTTCTACCTATTAAAAATGTACTCCTAGTTAATCTGTTCCAATGACTGCATCTGTGAAGTCAAGAAGTGAATAAACCTCAGGAATAGCATTAACAGATTGCAAAATGCTTTCTAAATGCCTTGGTGTCTGGAGCTGTTCATGGTGTGCCCAGTTTGAAGGATCTAAAGGATTTGATATTTCATTGGGCCCTTTTGTGAAGAAACTCAGACTCATATAAACAAGAAACAAATAGAAGTAACTTTTTAAGAGTTGCTTGTATGACTATACCCCCTGGAACATGCCAACACTGAGCCACCACAAACTAAGCAGGAGCTGCAGTGGTTCAATTTGCTGCCTGAAGTCTTCTAGAAGAGTGTCTTGGAATGAGATCACTGTCATGCCTTTGACACTGATATCACAGTCACCAATACAAAATTACAGGTTTCCACACTCCTTATGTATTTTGTCTATATTCTAGAAATGTTGATTCAGAAGCTGAGCAGTGAAGATTTTCACAACCTTATGCCCCCACACCTCTAAAGCTTGTAAGAAAATGTAGTGTAACTGCACATACACATATCTAGAAGTCTATCCTCTTCTAGACAGGTGAGCACTGAATGTTGCAAGTCTGTCCACCCAGTTTCAAATGTTTCTATGCCTGTTGTTGTTCTTATTTAGAAATGAATAATGTACAGTGTTTTTTCAGTCAGCAGGAACTACACAGCTGAAACTCTTACATGCAAACAGACCCAGATGAAGCCTTGGTGTTTTACAGCCATCAAAAATCGTGGCGGAGGTAAAAACCAGTGATAATCTGATACTAGAATTCTGCTGATGATATTTTTCACAGTTAAAACTTTCATATTGTCTGTCTCAACATAGGTAACGGTCCTCCCAATGATCAGTGTGAATTCTCTGATACTCTGAGCTTTTCTACTGCTTAAGTATAATTTGTAATGGAATCATTTGTATGCGAAGTCAGTTGGACTTGACATAATCCATTGAAAATCAAGCTATTGGTGCATACAGAAATACTTGTTAGTAGTATTTAAACATTTAGTTTTGCAATTTTTGAAAGCTATTTATGAAATGTAATAATGTTACAGAAAATCTTAATGTAATCTAGGGTTTTTTTCTGGCTTTGCAGATAGGACAATTACTTCTAATTTTTTTTTTAATATCCTTCCTTAGAGGGGGAAACTGATGTAAATTTTCATTGTCTTTCATTTTCATCTAGCTTATTTTCTCTATGTATGCTCCTACTGTACCCTATTTAAGCTATGATGTTAAAAAGTGATGTTTAGAAGAAATTAACATGCTTTTGGTTTGATCAGTGTGTAGTACAATCTACAAGTTAAACACTGTAATAAATGTAATAAAAAACTTTTTTCATTACTAATGGGAATATGCAGCTCACTGGGGGTGAAAAACAGTGGTTAGGATGCTCATTTGTCATCTCATCTCCACTTGCTTTTGTAGGGGAACTTGACAGTTTTGTATCAGCTAATCACAGTTTTCTAAACCCCTGGTGTTTTCAGAAACCCCAGGTTTTTAGCATTGATAAATTTGTTCTACTTCTTTTTTTTTTTAATTTCATATAGTCTGTTATATGCATCAGTCTAGGGATATTAGGCTGGAACTTAGCTGAAGGATGATGGATAGCCTTAGTGGAGATCCTGAGTGCAATCTGACTACTGCCTCTGTTGGAAACATAGGTAGCTATACAACTCCCCAGCCAATTGTGCTAATTTTTAAAAGCACATATGAAAGCTATTATAAAGGCATATTGCAGCTTTCCAGATTTGATTCTGGTTATTACCTGATGATGATAAACTCTGTAAGAAAAAGCTAACCTATATGAGAAGAATTTAGTGGTTTAAATATCAATATAAACTTTAAAATACTGTGCCAGTAGGATTTTGTAGCAGAACCTCCTCATACTTATATATAAAAAAATTCTTTTCCCAAGTGTGCACACCCAGGTGGAATTCTGCTGTAATGTGATCACAGAGATCCATGCACTGAAGATTATGAAGCTCTAAATGTTCCATCTGGTGCTAGCCACAGACATCTCACAGCAAGGAAAACTGTGAGCTACCTTTTAATAAACTTGGATGATGCCACACTAGTAACCATGCACACTGGCTGCCTTTTTAACTCAAAGCAGTAGTTCTGAGAAAAGTCTTAAATTAGTTAACTTGGGAACCAATTCCGGGCATCATGAAGAGGTGATTTGACATGCCCTGAGCAGCTGTATAAAACAGACCAAGCTATACTTTCTAGAAAAAAAACAGGCTTTCACTGAATAATACACAATCCTCTCATCTTAATTTCACCTTCACTTTTATGGAATTCAAGTGTCTGACATTTCAACGTACTCAATGTTACTCTGAGAAAGCAGCAGTCTAAAGGAGAATGTAATTAAGGGCTGTTGTTTCCATTGTTACAACATATTTGAAGCAAAATTCAAGCGCCCAAATATCTCAGTTTAAGAATAATTTGAAAAAATGGATATATAATATGGTGTATAGGAATGGAATATTTAGTGGAGTATTTTAAGTTTCCAGCTTTATCTTGTATTTTCAGCATTTGTTTCATTTATTACTAGTATGGTCAATACATCTTGAGGAGTTTACAGAGATATTTTGGAGTTCCAAAAGAAATTTCAGTTTTTAGCTTGTTACGAATTTTGCAACAGGTATTTGACCTGTATGTTCAAATATTAATTATTTGCATCTTCATCTCAAAGGAACAAGCAACTGGTAGATTTCTTTAACACACTTTTTATAATGTATAAATCTCATTTTCTCTGCATAGCCTGAGACTCCAACTACTTGCACCAGTCTTGTATTTATTAAAGTGGGTCATTAGCTTTACTTTGTTTATTTGAAATAACTGTAGATGCTTTATAAGTTCTTAAAACCACATTAATATTTGTCAATACAGAAATTAGAAGAAATATTCAAAACAGAAGCATGTAATAAGATGTGATAATGCAGTCCATAGACCCTGAACTCCTCCTCACAGTGCAAGAAGTTTTCAAAGTAAGTTATGAGATCAGTGTTGGTCTCTAGCAAACATGTACAGGACAGGTTATGGAAAAGGGATGGAGCACCAACAGTAGCACCTGATATTTTCAAACAGAAGTAATAAAATCTGTATGACTGTGGCCAAGTGGCTTTGACAAATGCTGTCAAAGGAGTTTTCAGATTCATCACTGACTGTCACCAGAACTGCTCATGATCTGAATTGTGAGCTTTATTTAGGTGAAGACTTTGAGAATTGTGTTCCTGGCATCTCTAACCTACTGCAGATATGGACAACTTAACAGTTGTGGGATGTATCTGCATGGAGTGGAACAAAGCAAGCATGGGACAAGGGAACTATTAGGAAGCTGGCACAAGAAAGAGGCTGAAGAACAGAACAAAAAAAAGAAGCATCGAGGACAGGACTCTAGCCTAGCTGTGTTGACCATGAGAAGGGGTTACAGAATAAAATTAATTAGTGATGGTGCTGGTGGCAGCCAGGGAATACAGCCTGGGAGGCTGACTGGAAAAAAAAAAAAAGGACAACTGGGAGATGTGGTAATACAAATCTGCTGCTCTGGCTTCACTCATGCAATCTCAACAAGTTGAAGGGCTGTTACTGGGTCCCTGCATTGCTCATGTCTGTAGGACAGGCAGAAAGGGAATATACACTCTAAAAAAAGAGAAGATGGAGCTCAGTTACATATGTATAGGACACATGAGAAAAAGTTAAGGCTCCACAAGACATGTCACACCATAAACACACATGTGCCACATAGGAATGTGTTGTGACAGTAACATGTCTAACTCCTGTTTTCACGTGTTATTTTCTTGTTTAATCTGAGCTCTGGGTTTCAATGTCTTGTGTGCTTTAAAGCTGTGCTAGTCCAAAATGCACTACAAATAAAAATAAATTTGTATTTTTTCTTCTCTTCAAATTGATCTCTAAACATAGATAGATGTCCACAGATCTGAAAAATCCCACAAAACTACTAGTTTGTCAAAGTAATAGTCCAACTATAGCTCAGCACACTTATAAACCTGCAATGAAACCAAAATCAGATACTGAACAAAACAGGAAACGTAATTTGTTTAACACAAATTTAACTGGTGCAGTGGAGAAGCCTTGAGGAGAAAAGAGGCTCAATCCTATGGACACCTGTGCATTTCCACATGTATGTGGTAGAGGATAGTCTTCCTTTCTGCTAAGTGAGGCTGCTTAAGGAGTCTACCACCACTGATTTGTGTCTGTGTGAATAAAAGAAGTGGACAGTTGCTGACATTGCACAATATGTTGTGCAAAGGTTGTTTGAGAAAAGGATGTTTTTAAATAGACTCCCAGCTTGAGATGTGAACTACTTTAGTTGCTATTCCTTCATATTACAATTACATGTTTACATGGCAGGTTGTTAAGATAGAGATAAAATTTTCTAAAGAAAGGGAGAAAAGAATTTCATACTCTGATGTATCTGCTTATTAGTATTGGTAATAATATTATTCACCTATTTGCAAAGTTAAACAAATTAAGTCTCATTTATCCAGACTGGATAGAGAGAATGACTTGTAGAAACCCTTCATGAGATTGAATAGCTCCATCAGGTTCTCCTGCAGTCATGTTTTCTTTAGATTAAATAATCCTAATTCCTGTAACTCTTCTTGTATACTGAGTTTTCTAATCCTTTGGTCATCCATGTTGCTCTTCTTCGGACTCATACAAGAAGAACCTGTATGTCTTCAAGTGTGGTGCCTTAAATTAAATATAGTATTCCAGTAACAGTAATTGTGTCAGGAGTTTCATAAACTATGATTCTACTTATACATTCCAGTATAGTTTGACATTCTTCAAGTGTAACACTGCTGTCTCGCTTAGTTTGCAGTCCACAACCACCTCTGTTTTCAACAGCACTGTCTAACTATTCACCAAATTCCATGTATTTCTGCAGCTGAATAATCCTACAGGACTTCATAATTCTGCTCTTTATCTGTCATCCTGGTTTTAGACTATTTGGCTTATTTTCCAAGATTATTTTTAATTTCAAGGTTGTACTGTATCATGGTTGCTTGTCCTATAGTACTGAAATACATTAATACAGTATTCTACTGCCCAAGTTATTAATGAAAATACTGAATAATATCAAACCCATAATGAAGCTGTGTGACATTGGTCAGTACATTTTTCCAGTTTTGACAGTGAAGCACTAACAACTTATGTATTTTTCCCATTCCTTTTTACATTTATCTTGATCATATTTCCCCAGCTTGATTGTGAGAGTGAAGTGCAAAACAGTGTCAATGCTTAAAAGAAAATAAAATGCTTAATATTTATTACTTTTCTCACAGATTCCTTCCACAAGATGTGTATTTTGTCACAGAGTTAAAGCATCTTGGTTTGACAGCATTTGTTACTGACAAATCCACATGGCTATTATTTATCCCTTTGTCCAAGATCACATTTTGTCTCAGGTAAAGGCTGAAAACAGAATGTAAATTAGTCCTTCTGTATTCTTATGTTACAGTTCTCTACACATAGTTTGGGAGTAATTTTTGGTTTGGTTGACTGGCTTTTGTTTTTATTTTGGTGCATGATGAAACTTCCCAAGTATTTTTGGGAAATATAGGCCCATCTAGGCAAAGAAGGAGGGAATTAACCTCTAGACATGAGAGGTGTACACAAGGAAATCCCAAAAAATCCAAATAGCTTGAAGATAGTTTATCAATGCTACTAGCAGTACATTTTAACTGAATTACTGTAAAAGCACCTGTGACCTATCTGCATTCATGAAGCTTTGATGTGTACAGCTATGTATATATTAACTCATACTACTGAGTACAGCACAGATCTACAGCTGCACACATAAAAGGGTGGCTGCTGCTGTCGATACAGGCAGTTGTGTACTGAGTAAACTCTTGAAAAATAAGCCACAGCTGCTGTGTTTTGTTCTGCAACAACAAATTCACTATCTGCTAACTGTATGCTGCTATAAATAATTCACAGATGATGCACATGGACATTTATGTAATGACTTCCAGTAGGGGGTACCCTTTCCTTAATGCCAAAATTTGCCAGATTAAGCCAGTTACTTCAAGTCCTCTGGGAGGGGAATACCTTATCTAAAGGACAGTTGTTATTATACTCCCATGAATTTTCATGTATGAAATACAACATCTGCTGCTTTGCTATGCAGTGGAATGTCATTTCTGCTAAGAAAAAGCTTACCTTTATCCTTCCATGCACATAGGGCTTACTGCCAGTCGAGTAAGAAGTCTGGCACATCTTTTATAGTCTGTATGAAAAAAAAAAGCATTACTAGATTACCAAAGTAATCAAATTTGCCTTTAAAAATCAAAATCGCTTTCAGTGTGCAAATTAATGTCATTGCAAAGTTCAATGAATACCTTCGTTTGCAACAGAATAAAAATCAACTCTTTTGACTTAAAAGAGGAATGTATAAAAACTGGGTAATAACTAAAAGCCATGTCTAATGGCACGTCCAACTATGCAACTGACTTCTGCACATGTTCTATCTGTAAACAAACAGCATGAAAGTGCTTGGAGGCTCTCCAAGTGTATGTATGTATGTATTAAAATTTATACATCTGTGCCTGTGCTTCCATGCGGGATCTAAACATGTGACTCTAGTATTTCCATATTAGAGAAAGAATAAATAGTGCTCATCCACCTTTAAATCCAGCCTTCAATGAGCAAGTCTGTCAACTTAATATTAAGTAATGCCACTCTCCAACAGATTCTCTTCCTGGGAACACTTAAATTAGATAAATAACATCTTCTATTCATGCAAATCTTAAGTCCAGCCCAAGTAGATGACCATATGATGCACATTCAGGGGAGCATGAAGTTTCATCTTAAAACTAGTAAAAATGTTTTTTCCACTGAAGTCCTATTGTTAGTCATTCATATTTTAGGTATCTTCAACTTTTTCATGCATTCATAGTAAGACACGGAACCAATGCAAAACTAAAGAAATTACTCAAAAGGTTTTTCTTTTTCATTTCCATTAAAAACTGAAAGAAAATATTCTGAAAGTTGGTTATGGACAGACAGAAAAGTAAATTATTTTTCAGGTACCAATGCTACTACACTGTACAAAGTACTAGAAAGTATGCCAACACAATGTTTTGTACTAGCTACCACCACACTGCAGCATCAGAGACACTTTTTGCTTCTTTGCTGATTGGCCTTCAGATCTCTATACACAAGGAACAGTATAATCTGAAGTCAGGATATTATCAAAAAGTTACATTGTTCTGTGCATGAAGAATTAAGGCAGGCTGTTTGTCTCATTTTCCTAGAAGAAAGTTACTTTAAAGATATGCTAGTCGGTCCAGCCCAGTAGGTGATGTTCACTTCTTTTAGGCTTTATTTCAGTAATGGGTAACTACATCTAATGTTTCATCTGGAGATGAAATGTTAACAATCCCAACTCACAGCATAGTTATGGTATAATTTCCACTCATACAAATGATCCTCCATTATCCAGACATTATGTTGGTGGGTATGTCACCTGTCAGGAGGAAAAGGCTAATTTAGAGCCTTTAGGGCCAACTAGTTTTTAGCTTCACAGCTTGGAGCACTCATTAGTGCTGAGCCAAATGACATTTGTGTTGAGATCCTTATGAAAAAGGTAATGACCATTGCTTGTTCAGAACAGAGAAGTTATGAACAACTCACATCTCCACCCATGTAAACAGAGGGTGATCTGGTTACCTGTCATCTAGAAATCCTTGTGTTTCCAAGGAATTCCTGATCTGCAGCCTTACAAATAGAGAAAATGTGCACAATTCTTACCAAATATGCCTTTAAAATGCACTGGGCTGAAATATTTATTAATACTAGAAACTTGGAATCTGTAACTCTTGTTTCTATTCCCAGCTCTGCTACTGACCCAACTGGTTGACCTCAGACAAGTAAAATAAAGTGTGCTTCCATTCTGAAAAGGCTGTACTAAAATAGCATCTGCTTACTCAACAGGTCCACCTCAGTATGAATCTGGAGTCACATCTACTGACTGATAAATGTCAGTGTTTGATTTTTATTTAATTCTCTGTGCTGCCAACAGTGATGAGGCATCGTAAGCGGCTTTTGCTTACTTGTGTCCATCAGCACTATTTTTTTTTTCCTAAGCTAACAAGTTATACTTTTATAATTCACTGAAGACAAGTGTTGCAAAGATTCATTGTCAACATCACTGGGAGACTGGTAGCTGAACAGTCAAAATAGAAAATGTCTATAAAATGTGTCTTACATATATAATCAATGAAAAGTAAAATAACCCCACCTGGATTTGTGATCCTGTCTTGAATTTACAGCACGAAAAATTAAATATGAGATATTTGTGAGAGGAAAAGCAAACACATGGTTTGGAACCCATGAGGCAAATATATCAGTACCTAAGGATGCAGTGTTCACAGCCATTCTACACAGTGTATTTGCAATGAGAAAGTTTTATTTCCATTTTCCTCTCTGCAATGCTGATGCTGTTCTAGCAATGCTGTAGAGAATACTCAGTGCATTTTAGAGCAGTCCAAATTTTTCTTTGCAGGGAATGCATTCCGACATTGTATCACTACTGATACTTGATAGAACTGATAAATTTTAGAGTTTCCTCTCATTTTAGGGAAGTGCCTGCTTTTGTTACTTACATGCTGGGATGGTACAATCCCTCGTATTGTGATAAAGCCGATGAAAGTGTTTGCTACATTTTGGACTAAAGTAGAGTGGACCTAAAAGATAAAGAAAAAATAAGTTATCAATCAGCACAGCTCAAAGTAGAGCAATATAGCTTATGGTATGTATGTGAAATAGGGATACCAATGCAAAGTTGAAACATACCTGTTAAATGCTTCAAGAACTTGTCTTTCATCCTCAGATCTCTGGGAACTATTTCTGTGGGACAGAAAAAAGAATAGTGTTACTCTGCTGCTGCACTGGACCTATGCTGGCCAAGCATAGTGTGAAGACAAGGAATACTCTGTCCAGCAACATCAGCAGTATGTCTTGACAGGTGCATGGAGGGCAGAAGTCCTTTGCATACAGTAGGCCAAATTGCAAGCAGTCACTTCACATAGGGAGACCTTGTAAAATGCTTTGTGAAACACAGTACTGATGAAACAATGTCTGATAGGTGAGAAATCATTAATGACGATGGTTATTAACTAAGAGTCAGATTTTAGTTCTCTATGAACTTCATTATGAAGTTTACCTACATTTAAATTCTTTCATATTACACGAGTGTTGAAGACTCAACGATATATTCCAGTCTGGGGTTGTGTCTTCTAATTCTCTTATACAAATGTAACCACTATTCTGTCCCAGGTATGTCTGTAGAAGCACTGCTCTACTGTAATCGTGAAACTGGATTGATCTACTTACAGGAATCTTCCCTCCCTCCCCCAGCAGTAAATAAAATTCACAGGAAATTATTCCAAGCAAATTGCTCTCTTCTGGCTCCCTATGTTTGTGGTTTACCGCCTTGTGTTTTGTGTTCAGCAGATGGCAAAATGAAACTAGTTTACTGAAATCCATTTTAGCCCTAACCCCTGCTTGTGACTTCCTGATTTACAGCTATCTTTGATTGCTTTCTGTTACAAACTCTGTGCTGATGGCTTAGTGCTGATTGTGTATGATACACTATATGGTGCTTTATTTACTTGACCATGAATGCCTGAGCAGCCTTTTTCATTCCCCTGGCACCTCTTATCAGATATAAAGCAGAGAGCATTTCCATCCAGATCTGATTCACTTGTGAATTTAGACACTTCTCGAAAGTCATTCTTCGTTTACTTCTAACTTTAGTCGGTGTAAGTAAAATTGACCTTATCCTATTTGACCTAATTATGTCATGAAGAGCATTAAAAACACACATGCTTCACTCAGAAACTTCCCATGGGACAAGCTCACTAGGAAAGTGATGCCAAAACTGAAATGAAAGACTCTAACTAGTAGTTCCTTTTCAGAGTTGCTGGGAAAAACTCCATCACAATAACAGAATGAAAAATCCTGCTTCGAAATCAGTAACAACACTACTAACTAATCTGCTCTGAAGCAGAATTATTAATTTTGTAGATAAGTGTTCTACACAAGCCAGATGTTTTGCACCAACAGGGTGACCAAAACTATGCCCATGTTCCAAGATGAGATTTAGAGTTGTGCACATCACAGTTCCCTGCTTAATCTGGTCTCTTTGACTCTTCAACATTTGTAAAACAAAATGTTCTCTCCTGTGTTGACCTTATGGAGAACAGAACTCTCTTCCTCTGTGCACTCACTAATCATCCCCATAGAGAAGCAACATCTTCATGACAACCACCAATAAATGCAAATTATGAATGAGAATGGCAAAAAGGTACAATGAAGCTTTAAAAGATCAATAAAGACAAAATAAACAGCATACTATCAAAATGAAAGCCAGTTTGGGAAAACTTGAGTAGATATTTGCTGGAAAATATTCAGAAAGTCACTTTCAGTTGGAGGGGTCAGATGAGCAGCAGTAACACTGCAGAGGCTTGGGAGTGACAGGGAACACTAAATTAGACATGGCAGCAGGAGGAACTAAATCAAGTTTCAACTGAGTGCCCAGAAGTACATCACCAAACGAAGCAGGTTAGATAGGAGCCAATCAAATGAACAGAAGGATGGCTGCAGGAGTGTCCCAAACTGTCACAGCCTGCACAGTGACAGAGGAGCACTGTCTCAGTTCCCTGGTATTTCAAAGGTGCTACCTCTGGAGTACAAAAGGAACTAACAAGCAGGGTGAACAACTCAGTTCAGTGAAGCTGAGCTGCGGGGAAGACTTCTATGTGTAAGGTCTTTAAGGACATACTACAGTCGTGCAGGAGAATTCTTGCCAGGGTCATTTCCAAGAAACACTTAAACCAAGCACATGATAATAAGTGGTAACCTTCCAGGAAAAAAGCGTTTTCATCCCTTGTTTCTTTGATCTCACCCCATTTAAGTCTTTTCCCATATTATTAGGTTTTGTTCAAAGCCACAGGAAGTTGGACTTTCAGTTGAGTTCATTATCCAGAGAGTAAAAGGCTCTGAGAGGTGAATGGAGGTTTTCTATTCCAAATTTGCCATCTGTGTCTGTTTCTGATACCAAATGGAATCTGCACGTATTTCAAGTGGTGAATACTTAATACAAAATTAGTAACCTGATGCACTATCTCATTCACCAATGCACCTTAGGGAAAAAAAATGGACTGTGACTTACCAACTCTCTGCTCGTCCTGGTACCCTCCATAGTCGGCCACTTCCCTTCGATCCAAGTTATAGTCATGCTTGGAGAAGTACTGCATCCCACTGTCCTTCTCCAGGTGGTACCTTTTCAGTTCCTGAATGATCTCCATGATGAGATTTAAGAGACTTTGCTTGTCCTTCAAATCTGTGGAGTCTGTTTTTTCTTTGCAGTATCCTGCTGACAGCATTAAGAGTACAAGCCCCAGCAGCCCAGAAGACCTCAGTCCACTCATTGCAGTCCGACCTGAAGAGTGCATGAGGGGATGAAGAGGAAGGATCCGCTGCTATGCGAGGTCTCCTGTTTCACTGGAAGAGAAAATTGGGGGTGGGTCGAAAGTGGGGAGACTCGTGGGGGTGAAATCGGAAACACTAGCGAAGGAAAGAGCGGCGGCCGCTTGGCAGGTTACACAAGGCGGGGCACAGACCGCTCGGGGCTGCGGGGGCTGGCGGGGCGGGGGGTCCGCGGGGCTCGGCCGCTGCCCCCGCGCCCCTCAGCGCCCGGCCCGCGGGCAGAGCCCCCAGCGCCGCGGGCAGCGCGGCTCGGCCTCCCCGCAGCCGGCGCCGGGCCCCGCGGGCGGGCGGGGGCGCAGCCCCGGAGCGGGGCCAGGCTGGGGGTGCCCCGGCGGAGCCGATCCCCGGCGGGACGGGCGTTCCGCCCCGCCTCTCCCCGCCCCGCCGCGGAGCGGAGGAGCACGGGCGAGGGGCGACAACTTTCCCCGAAGTTTCCGCCGGACACCGGCGACAGCTGTCCCCACTCTCGCTGCAGGCCTCCGCGGCCGGGCTGCGGGCAGGAGCGGCGGGACGGGAGGTGCGCGGCTGGGGGGCAGCCGGCCGGGGCAGGGGACAGCACTGCCAGTCTCCCCGTTTTCTGTCTCTTTCCCCGCTCCCCTACCCTGCAGGAGTAGCGGCCAGCATCATGCCCAGAGCCGCTCGCCTTAGGACAACTGAGCGCCCCTCACACACGGCCGGTCCGTGCGGCGGCTCTGCCCTGCCAGCCCTGGCGGGGTCCGGCTGTCACCGGTCCCGCCGCACGCAGCGCTTCGGCCCGCCGGGGCGGGAGGGATGGGGGCGTGGGGAGGGAAGCAAGAGGGGAAGAAGGCTGCTGGCGCTCGCTGGCCGCTTTACCTGTGTCTCTGTCCCAGACGCCGAGGTGTCTTCCCCCGGGAGCCGCTCCCCGGACGGCAGCAGCCAGCGAACGGCAGGGAGTCCGAGTATTCCGCGGCTGGCCCGCCCGCCCCCCTCCCGTCCCTGCGCTCCCGCCGTATCCACAAACTACTCCATCGCCGCTAGCCCCAGCGCAGCCGCTTATATAGGCTATAGGATGGACATGAGACGGCAGATAGTATCGTATCACTTGGAAGTGGGTGGAAAACAATAAAAGTCCACTTGGCAACCTCGGGAGCGTCGCTGCTTGCACAAGCCCCCCCCTTCCCGCCCTCTCTCCCCTCCCGCCCCGGTCCCCCCCGTCCCTCCCCCTGCTCGGTTCTCCCGGGCAGGGCTCAGTCACTCCTTCTCTGCTCTCCGACGTAAGGAGACGGTCCCAAGTGTGTGTGTTTGGAGTGGGAGGGGGCGGCGGGAAGATGGGGACGGGGGGGCGCGCATCGCCCGAGCCTTTAATTAGAACCGCGCTGAGGAGCCACTGAAATATTGATGTCCCTGGCGCAGCTCTCGTCAGGCGGGTCCCCGGCCCGCGGCCGCAGCCCCGCGGGGGGCGGGCGGGGAAGCCGCCTGTTTACCGGGAACTCCGGGCCCGGCTGCGGCGGGGAAGAGGAGGTGTTGGGGCGGGGGCGAGCTGCCGGGGAAGGGGAAGGCTATTTCTGCTCCCGCCGGCCGGGAAGCCCGCGGAGAGGCGGCTGGAGTGGGCCTGGGGAGAGGGAGGGCGCGGGCGTGCCGCCTCTTTCGCCGATTCTTGGCACGGGCGGACCCGGGTGGCGAGGAGGCTTCCTGGGTTCCCGGCGCGCCGCTGCCTGGAAGCGCTCCCAGCGGGGCCGGGAGAGGAGGAGGAGGAAGAGAAGCACGACGACGAAGGCAGTGCCCTGTCCGCTCCCTCAGCTGCCCCTGGCAGAGGTGACAGCGTGAGCGAAGGGCACTGGAAGCGCGGGGCAGGCTGCGGAGAGCGCCGAGCCCCCTCCAACGAGCGCCCTTCCTTAGAGCACACACAGGCTGCCGCCCTCCCCGCGTAGCCCCTCGGGGCGCGGCAGGGGGAGGCTGAAACCCGATCCGGCGGAACTCCGGGTGTTTACTCTCCGTGGGGATGAACCTGTCCCTCGGCAGCCGCGGACGCGGAGCTCCCTCCGTGCCGGGCGCGCTCCCCGACCCCCGCGGGCGCCTCTCCGGGGCCGCGCGCAGCGGGAACAGCGACCCCCGGCGGCCGCCGTCCCGCGCGCGCCCGGCGCTGCCGCCACCCGCCGCCAGGCGGCGCTGAGCGCCCCGCGCCCCGCAGCCGTGAGGGCGGCCCGGCCCACAGAGGCGCCGGGCACTGATTCACGTCCCGGAGCTCCGTACTGCCGGGCTCCCCGAGTAACTCATCATTTTAATCGATTTGTCTTCAAAACCAATATATGAATGACACATGTCCCTAAGTACAAAAATCTCAGCCTGTGCTGTCACAGTGAAGGTACAAAAACATTTAAAAAAATACACACCACACGATGAAGAAAGAGACGCAGAGGCAAGACTGAGCAAGACTGCTTTGTCAGGTTTCCAGGCTTCCTCCTCTTGGCTTCATGGTTTGTTTCCAGTCACCTTAAGACTCAAGGGAAAAAAGAAATTGAACAATCAGTTCCACAGTGAGAAAGAATGTCCCTTTGCATGACATAACTTGGTATGGCTGTATTTACATGTTAGTCATTCCAAATATTGACACATTGAGGTCACCAATTGGAGACAGAAAAGATGGAAAACGAGGCAGACAGAATAGAGCCTGGTGTTCTGTTCCCAAGATTACATTGCAAGTATTCCTTCACCCAAAGTAATCTCTTTGGAAAAAGGTAGATACAACTGCAGAACTGAAAGAGAATTTCAGCTCAACACATGGACAGAGACTCCCCTTCCTCACACCTACAATTTCCATGCCAGTGTTGGTCACCATCGTGTAAGGAAGGAGCAGCCCAAGTTTTGAGTACACACCAATTCAAGTCAGGAATCTTTTGCTGCATTTTTTTCTACTATCTTAGATGTACCCAGACATGCCTGTTATGTCTGGCATGGAGACCAGCTGTCAAGGAACAACCAGCAAATTATTGAATAATATGGTTTATGTAGCTGTCTTCCTTTTGAAAAGACAGTGGTCATTAGCAGAAACTGCATTAATTCATTTTATGAGATAACTCTACCATAACTGTGAGAATGGGATAGCTTGAACTGCCCTAAGACACAGTAAGGAGAAGTTAATGTCATAAACAATTGAATTCCAATGCTCAGGAATACTCCTTTTAAATTTACTAATATAAACATAGACTCAAAGTACATTAGCATTAGCTGAGATATGAGGTAGATGAAGAGTTTGTTGTCTTTTTCTGCATACAGACTCTGAGGCAAGGGTCTATTCTGATTTGTTTACATTGAATTATACAAGGATATAATAGCTCCCATGACTTCAATAGAACTAAATTAAAATTCCCACTGATAGGTTTAGGATGGCAATTTAATATTCCAACAGGTTATATTTTATTAAGTATATTTTCTTAGGGCTCCATCTAAGCTAGCCATCTAGATGTTAACTGCCTATACACTACCAAACTCCTGCTCTGCATAAATATTGTCAAAACTACAATCCCCAAGCCTTCTATCCACCCTCAGTTTGACTCCTGAGGCTTCTCAAGTGAATAGGTGCACTCTTTGCCTGACTGCTCACAGGTTCTTGGACTTCTTCCCTGGATGCCGGGAAGCGCCTGACTCTTCTCAACACTAAACAATCAGGATGGTGAAGAAAGCATTCTTCCAGGAATTACAAGATGTAAGTTTTAATCCCTTCAGGCAGAGATGAAAGATGAACACACCTTCCCTGCCAGGACAAAAACCTGCTTGCTTTCCTTGAAAGAAGGTGGAGAGGGACATATAAAACTCAGTCTTAAAAAGCAACATGTACCTGAGAGAGCAGATCCCTAGAGTAAATGCTATGCAATTAGTTTTTTTGGCTTGTCCTGGAGGAGTGGTTTTCATTTAAAAGTGATGGAATGTTTTTTGTCTTATTCTTACAGGACATCAAGTTAGTTAACTCTTCCACAATCAAAATCTGTGGGTAGCTTGATCTACAATGTTATTAAAAATGCACTGTCTTTAAACTAAACACTGTGATCCTCAGGATAGGGATCTCATGGAGTAAACGTACACCTATGAGATAAAATGCAGCATTTGGTGGATAGTTTTAGCCAGTGTATTCTTCCCTGTTCCATTGGTTATGAAACAAAAGCACTATGTTTGGGATTCGGAACAAATCCCAGGCAGAATTTCTAGTTTTGTTAAATAACACATATTAGTCACTGTTTTTACAATTCCATTCTAGTATTCCATTCTAGTACACCAGGCTAAGACAGAAAAGGAAAGATATCTTGACTTCCTTTACTTACATGGTGTACATGAAAACAAGAAAATGTGTTTTCTTTGGTTCTGTTGTCTAAGACTGGTGAAATTTTCATGCTAAGAGCCCTACAGTTTTAAGCATGCTCTGTTTCAGCTGATTATAACAGACATAAGGGTTCCTATCTATATTTAATAAAAGCAAGTGCAACATTTTCTGAAGTGATTGCAGAGCAGAGCTGATTTTCTAAATCAGGCTCATAACCAATACATGAACTGAGTGTACGCTTGGAAGAAAATTCCAATGGACATTTATATGACTAGGCTAAAGAAATGCTTCTTGCATTGCTTTTCATTCACCTCAGAACCTCAAAAAATATTTTGAAATTCATTTTTTGTCCTAAACATCACATCAACTTACAAAATTCTTGTTTTAAAAACCAGACTTTTCTCTCCTCACAATAGAAAAGCAGTATTTAATCTTCAGGTTATGCACCAATCCCAGTAGAGGTTAGTATTATGGGATGAGATGGGGCTGGTAATTCTGCTGGGTTGAGTGGGTAGCAGTTGGTTGACATATCAGTTCAACTCAAAAAACACTGACCACACACATGGAATCTGCATGTGTGATAGTTACTTTTAAAATCTGTATAGAAAAATGCATACACTGCATCCAACAGATGATACTTCCCAAAATCTCTGTTCCAAGTTAATGAAAATGCAGAATGTTTTCAATATAATGTATTGCACATAAGTATAAAATAATATTTATGCACCTGGCTTAGTCATCTCTGAGAGCCTCCAAGTCTCAGAGGCAATGCCCAATGACAGCTGCTGGGGAGACTAAAGATGAGGTAGTAAGAATTCCTATAGCGCTGAAATCAGCCAGAGAACATATATAACTAGAAAAAAAACTTCCACAGATGTTAGGGGTATTAAAGCCAATTGAGCCTTTTAAGGGCTTTCCCCACTTCCTACCTGATGCAAATGCCAACAAGATTAAAATCCCATTAATCATCACTGCAACCAAAACTGAAGAACTTTGATACAGTTCCCAAATGTTTCATCAGAACTGCAGCCAGAGCCAGCTTGATGTTTGGTAGTAAGTTAAAAAAAGAAACCACAACAAAAATTTCCAACCAGATTTTTGGCTAGAACTTTTCTCTGCCTGTAAATTCAAGGCTAAAGACGGCTCTGAGCTGGCGAATGCATCAGTTACGGAGCCAGTTTTAAAGTTATGTTTAATCAGCTTTGCAGTGCTGCAGCAGGGGAACAGTGCTACACCAAAACAAAGCTCTTTTGGGAATCCTACTGAACCAGCAGGAGGAAATTTAAGTCTAGAGAGCATAGTCTCACTTTTTTAGATGCTTTTCATGGTCTTCAGGGTACCTCCTGAAATCTTCAGAGACTATCCCTCTGAAATATTCTGTATTTAGGTTTTCAGAGATACTTTCTTTTACACAGTACAAATAAATGTCCCAGTGAAGCAAGGGGCATCAAACCTCTCCAGCTGTAGAGTGCTGCCTACAGGAATACACTAACATAGATCAGACTCCAGACTTTTAAGCAGGTAGGTGAGGGCAGGGGTTAATGCCCTTCTATGAAACTACCTTCCATAGCCACTGTGCAGCTCTGGGCCTGCTACATGTGGGTTTACTGTGGACTCCTGTCTGTTCACTTAGAGTTACATAGCTGCAGCCACAGAAACTCTTTCTACATCAAATTAAGATTACAAGTAAAAGCCCTAGCTGATGTCTCATTAGCTGATAGAGTGCATTACATTTTATGGCCTACTCTGGTCTTTCTGTGCCAAAGGAAAGAGGATAGCTTTAGTGTATGTAAGAACTTAGTACTTTTAGAAGCAGAGTAGCTTTGTCTTTCATCACATCCATGGTTCTTACCTTGAAGAGACAAGAGGATCACATGTGTTTTTTAGAGCCATGGCTGATAAATGATGACATGTTTTGATAGTGTACTCTAAATCTGAGAATTTTATCTCACATTGTCTTTGCACAACTTAAAAAATTTATGCAGAAAAACAAATGCCATCTCAGGCAACATAAGGATATCCCATATGACTCACCATCAGCATATGAGCGCTAAGCACAAACATTGAGAGCTATAAAAAGCTGAGGTACTTTTTTCCTTTTTTCCTTCTGCAGGTCACCAGTAGGCAGGCACACTGCTGGTGTAGTGAGCAGGCCTCATGACTATCCAGTGGAGATCTGGATGACTTCTTACAGATCAGATGTAGAGCAGGCCTGTTGGCCAGACTCTTCCAGGGACCTCTTGTAGGCAAGCACACCCTTTGGAAGATCATGTGCCTACAAAAGCTGTTGAGGAAGGAAGGGGGGTTAATCCCCTTCTAGGCAGATATTTTTCAGGCCATAACAGTTCTACAGCTACTGTGCAGCACTGAGCCCCCCTACACATGTTCACTGTTGATCAGAAGTTTTTTTCTTCCAAAAACCAGCACTGCAGTCCCAAACTGTACCCAGGAAGTTTCCTCATGACCAGCTTCATAATAGGATTGTCTTCACAGTAAAGACAGAAATTTTATTCAACAGCAACAGAAGACAATTAAGAACTGTCACTAGATTTCAGAGTCCAGCTTGTAGCTTTTCTTGATTCTGCACTTGAAGTGATACAAAGATATTAAAGTGCAAACTATATATTCAATATACTTTATTGTACAAGTTGTGAATGTTGTCTCTTTTTGTATGGAAATTTGCTGTCCTTTAGAGGAGACGGAACATCCTGGTTCAGCTCGACTGCGGGAAGCTGAGGACCTGGAATACACGGGATACATATGCAGGAATAAATATAATGCGCTCAAGAGCACTGATAAAGTCTGTGGCACTTAAGCCAGCTGGCACAGGATAGGCCACATCCATTCTGTCCGTCTCTCCTACTGCCAACAAGAGGACAGCCTTACGCAAAGCACTCATTAGGAACACTTCCTGGGCAGCCTCGCTTCCCAACAGTACACAGGGATCGATCAGGAGAGTTGTCACAGACTAACCACGTTCCAGGGACTGCCCTGACAATTTAACAGTATTGACGCTGGGTTCCAGTGCCAGGAAACCTCCCTGGCAGTTTTCACATTTGTCTTCTGGTATAGTCACAACCTGTGGGTCCCACCTGTGTTGCAAGGGGTAGAGGCAAAAGCTTTGGGGACTCTTACTTGTCAGCTGGTAAAACTGACAGGAGTTTTTTTTGCATCATGTCCTAAATGGGAATAAAATAAGCACCAGAATCTGGGAACTGCAGCAGCTTCAAAAAGCAGCCTCAAGACTTGAAATCACCTTTAAAAAATAGTTCCACGTCTTTAAGGTCAGGCAGCGGTACACAGCTTCCACAGGAGGCAGCAAAGAATCAATGCAAGTTGTGCAGAGCCACAGTGAACTCAACTTAGTTACACAACTTAACAAAACTTTTTTTTTCTTATCCCCTCAATCCACTGTTTTTATAAATGCAAGATCTTTTAGATCTTGTATGGCAATGATTCAGAATTATCAATATCTTTAGTTTTAGACCAAACTAAAAATTTGAAAATAATTTTATATGACCATTACAGTCTGGTCTTTCTCCTAAGACAGAAAATGACTTTGTCTCACATGACATTATTTTAAGAAGGTATAGATTTTTAAAATAGGTTTTGCATGGCCTAGTTTTTGGTAGTGGGTGGGGGGGGAGGTATGGAAGTGGCTTCTGTGAGAAGTTGCTGGAAGCTTCCAGCATGTCCAGGAGAGCCAATCCCTGATGGCTCTGAGGATGGGCATGCTGCTGGGCAAGGCTGGGCCAATTAGAGAGGTTGGTAACGCCTCTGGGACCCCATAGTAAAGAAGAAAATCAAAACAATGCCATACAGTTTTTTCTATCCAAAGAGGAGGAGGAGGAAGTGAGAACATGTGAAGGAAACAACATGGAGACACCAAGGTCAGTGCAGAAGGAGGGACAGGAGGTGCTCCAGGTGCTGGAGTTGATTCCTCTGCAGGCTGTGGTGAGACCATGGTGAGGCAGCTGTGCCCCTGCAGCCCATGGGGATCCACAGGGAATGCAGAGATCCACCCTCAGCCTGTGGGGATCCACAGGGAATGCAGAGATCCACCCTCAGCCTGTGGGGATCCACAGGGAATGCAGAGACCCACCCTCAGCCCGTGGGGATCCACAGGGAATGCAGAGATCCACCCTCAGCCCCTGGGGATCCACAGGGAATGCAGAGATCCACCCTCAGCCCGTGGGGATCCACAGGGAATGCAGAGATCCACCCTCAGCCCGTGGGGATCCACAGGGAATGCAGAGATCCACCCTCAGCCCGTGGGGGAGGTGCCCATGCCGGAGTGGGTGAGGCCTGGAGGAGGCTGTGACCCAGTGGGAGACTGGTGGAGAGAGAGGGCCCTTGGTTCCAGGCTGGAGCAGCCTGTCCTTGGAGGACTGCACCCCAGGGAAGAGTGACCCACGCTGCAGCAGTTTTGGGGGCTGCTGCTCATGGAAATGGACCCACATTAGAGAAGTTCACAGTGGACTGTCTCTCATGGGAGGGACCCCATGGTCTCACAGGCGAAGGACTCCCCTCCCCGAGCAGCAGAAGAAAATCTCAGTGACGAATTTACCAAATCCCCACTCCCTGTTTCCCTGTGCTGTTGGTGGGCAGGAGGGAGGGGCTGGGGAGGGAAAGGTGTTTTAAGGGCTTATTTTACTTCTTATTGCCCTCCTCTAATTCTGTTAGGAATACATTCACTTTGCAACTTTAGTTGAGCCTGTTTTGTCCTTGAAGTGTTTTCTCTTGGTCCTTACCTCAACTCCTGAACCCTTCTGTAATTTTTTTTCTCTCCTCTGCTCAGCTGTGGCCGGGGAGGGTGAGTGAGCAGCTTTCATGGTGCCTGGTGTTGTGCCAGTGTAAGACCATGACACATACCTAGTTAATGTTTTGCTATTATGACTTCTCTTTCAGTCTCTTTCCTGACATCATCCCCTCCCCAGTCCCCACCAAAATTAATAATATACTCTTTAATGGAGAAATTTTCACACATGAAAGAATAATACCATTTTGAGGCCAGTCAAAACATTTGATTCATTTGAGGGATCATTTAGTAGTCATACTAGTGTAGTTGTAGTTGTAGTAGTAGTAGTAGTAATAGTAGTATTCACTTCTGGTTTTGTCTTATTCTAAGCTTAAATGTTAGGTGTGTTCAGTTTGTCTCAGAACATTAATGCCAAATGGTTCTGAAACTGGAACTTAACTTAGATCTGACATTCATACCAAAATGGGACCAATCTTTATGAGTTGTTTTATTGTTGGTGTTGCAGTGTCATATTCAAAAATCACATTATAGAAGTATTTTCAAAACTTTTCACTTATTTAGCAAAGAACAACAACAGATACAGGGATGAGTAAATTTTGTATTGCTGAATTATTACTTATATGGTTAACATAAAAGATAAAAATTGAATTGACAATTCACTGTTTTTATGTAATTGATTTAAATTTTACATTGAGCTCAGCCTAAATAAGAGAAGCAGTGCAATTTTTTCCCCTCTTTCCCAGTTGGTATCCTCATCTGGGGAAATCTTCATCTGTTCTTTTTAAAGATTGAGTGGTAAATAAATACCACAACAGAAGGGTTTCTGTCTTAAAATGATAACTTCTGGTTAAGATACTAATTTTCTTATATGCACATTTTGTATGATGTTCTTCTGATATACCAGAGAATATGTCTCTGTGATTAAAGAAATGCAGATGGACTTCTGTCACAGCCATCAGGTACTGCACATAGATATCAATATTTATGCCTATCTTATTTGGCAGTGCTAGTTTAGTTGAAATACCACTTTGGTAGTGTCAGTTAAGTAACAAATTGCAGGCAGATGTTTCTGTTAGAGGCTGTCATAGAATGAGAATGTTCCCTGGGCAGTGTTGCCCAATGCAACCGTGAGCTTTGCAATTATTCTGTTTGGAAAGTGAGATTTGCAGTAAAGGAAAACCCCTTGTTTCAGACGGAGCTATTTATCACCTTTTCTTTGTCCATTCCTCCCACATTAGAGGAGCAAAAGGACAATACTCAAAGGAAAAGGATCATGACCGCAGTAATAATGATTAGAAGCTAGATAAAATATGGAACTTCCATAATCTGAAAAATATGTCAAAAACATGTCAAAATATTTTAGTTTTGATCTGAGACAATATCACAAACAAATAAAATATCTTCAAAGATATTGACAGTGGAAAATAAATATTAAAATAATTTCAGGAAATCAGAATATCCTATGATTTTTCCAAAATTAAACAGTGCACACCTCTCATTCAGAAGTGAGATAATTCTTGGGAATTCTCCAGAATTAGGACTAGCACAATGAACATGTGGAACAGGATGCCTTGAAGATGTTTCCAGGTTCTTTAAAGCTTGTATATCGGTTTCCCAAGGCTACTGTACTCTTGGCTACATCATGTTCTGCAACTCCTGACTGTTCCAAGAAACTTGAGATTGGCTGTTCCATCTGTTAAGTGCCCAGCTGCTGGACTCTGAAGCGATCCGTTTGTGATTCATCAGAGGTTGATAGGAAGCAAAACATTTCTGCAACGCTTTAACAAAGAGGTGTTCTTCAAATTAAATACTGCCATGTTTGAAAACTTCTTACTAGCTCTCTTCATGTAGTAGGAAGCTGTCAGTCTGAGAAATTGGGTAAAGGAAAAAATTAAATGAACAAGATCCATTTAGGGTGTTTCTTAGTAGCAGAACACTAAATATTGCCACTGTTTATTTGTTTGGGGTTTTTTTTGTTGTTGTTCTGTAGATGAGGTAAAACTCACTGCATTGAACAAGCAAGCCCTTGTGTAGCCAAGCAGATACATATTGAACAGAAAGGTATGAAGAAAAATCAGAAAAAGTTCTGGGGTCTTATATTCATTAAAAAATCAGTATTTTTATTGTATTCATCTTAATGTATATTCAAGGTGAGATGATCCTGTCACCAGCATATCCCACAAGAATATAGTAAATTGGGCAACCCCGACAAGGAGAGAAGTGACACATCTGACTCCATTGATATCAGAAGACTAATTAATTACTTTATTATACTATATTACACTGCGTCTAAACTGAATCTGCACCAAGCACTCAACTGCACTCAACTGCACAAAATCTTGTGACTGCTGACTGACAGTCTGCACATGCACTTGGCCCTGATAGGCCCGGGAAACAAAACACCATCACTTTGGGTAAACAATCTCTGTATTGCATTCTACTTTTGCACAATCACGGGCACAGCAAATGATAAGAATTGTTTTTTCTTTCTCTGAGGTTCCTCGCTGCGATTCCCAGAAATCTCCTTGGGAAGTTGGGCCTTGCTTTTCTCCGTGAAGAGAAACGCGGCCACACAAGAATGGCCAGCAGTTTTACATGGCATACTTTGGAAAAGAAACATTACTCCAATATTGATAATATATGTGTCTGGAACAAATGGATGCTTTGATTAGTTGCTCCAGATAATATTAGTTGCTCCAGATAATATTAGTTATTAGCTCCAGTAAAATTAGTTGCTCCAGAGAACAGGTACATTTTTGTTGCCATGAGAGTGAAGTTGAATGATTCCTTCTTATCGTACCCAAAGGAATACATACAGAAAGTCAAACTCATGTGGTATTTAATTCAATAAAACCACATTAACCTGGATCCTAATTCTCTCAGCTGATGAACCAGCCATACACTTTATGACTCCAGAAAAGGTCTTAATGAAGCCAGCCCAATTAACTATTCAAACATCAGTGGATTAATCAATAGGTTAATGGAAAATTACAGGAATAAGTTACTGCATTTGCCTATTTTCACAGGTTTTCATTTTATTTGAGGCAAGAGCACCTGACTCATGTTCCAATTTATGTAGAATGTTTCTTCTCACACTTTCTACAATCCTTTAATTATTTTTCTGTTCCCTCTTTTGTGGGACTTCCATGTTTTTCCCTACAACCTTTTGTAAAAGGAAACTTCAAGAGGTCATAGTATGACAGTAACAGTCTCATCACTGCTGTATCTGGATTTCCAGTTGTGTATCTTTTGTTAGGAAACTCAAGTGCAAATTCATTCAGTCATTTTGCTGCAGGATGGCATTGAGTTATGATGTTAATAGCACATATTTAATTCCTTAATGATACAGTATCCCTTTGGTTAACAGACTTTTGTAAACAAAAATACACTGTCTAAAATATTATCTGAAATATATATATATATTATTTAAATTATTAATATTATCTACAGATCTATATTATATTAAAAATCTATCCCATCTTGTTTGAAAAAATGTATTTAAAAATAAATTGTTGACTGAGATTAACGAGAATTCTGTCTTTCATTCTTTATTTATTGATTCTGAAATAATTTTTGATTAATTTACTTCTGACGGGAATCAGACTAATCAATTAACACTCCATTTCCTCATCTGGAATGGATATATAATCAGTGAAATAATCAGTGTTTTCAGTCTTCTACAGTTTTATTGTCACTGTAATAAATAAATAAAATTCAAATTAGGAGGACAGATATTTCCTCAGCAAACAATTAAGTGTTACTGGAAACATGTACCTGTAAGATGCTTATTTGGTTGTAATGTTGTCTAATATCTTTCTCAGTTGCTAGTGAATTAAGAATCTTTCCTTTATTTCTACGTGACCCATGTATCTTATCTGGCTTTCTTTTAACGACAGAACAAAAGTATTAATTGAATAAATGTTCTTTTTCTGCACTATTAATAATTTAACAATCCATGTCTAGTTAAAAGGCCGTTTCATTGCCATGATTCATTTCTTTTTCAGTGCATTAGAATTCCTCACTCTTAGCTGTGCTGCAGATGGATTTTCTTCCATTGTTGTTGGCTTTCCTATGGTCCAGGTGGTTTTAGTTCAGGTGGGGTTTGTGTGGCAGTATTATTCACACAAAATTTGCAGACGAAAGTCATACCTTACAATTATATAATACCTGTTGTGCTTTTGTTTGAGAAATAAGCAGACATCAGGGAAATCTGACTGATACTGTCTACAAGCCATCTCAAAAGCCTCCTACATAAATAAAGCATCCACTGAATAACAGCAAAAGTTGTTACTCATGTAGATGTGTAGACAGCAGAAAATGGAAACTGGAGTAAGCAGTAAAATTTCACAGTGCAATAAATTGGAGTAAGCAGTAAATTTTTACTCTCTACAACTCCCTGAAAGGAGGTTGTAGACAGGTGGGGGTCGGTCTCCTCTCCCAGACAAGCAGCAACAGGATGAGAGGACACAGTTTGAAGCTGTGCCAGGGGAAGTTTAGGCTGGATGTTAGGAAAAAATCCTTTACAGAGGGAGTGGTTGGGCATTGGAATGGGCTACCCAGGAAGGTGGTGGAGTCACTATCCCTGGAGGTGTTTTAAAAAAGACGGGACATGGCACTTAGTGCCATGGTTTTAGGTGATAATGTGGTGTTAGGTCATGCATTGGACTTGATGATCTCCAAGGTATTTTCCAACCTTGTTAATTCTGTGATTCTGTAAAATTACCGATAAAGCCCTTCAGGAATCTGTGCTAAGATCAATAATTTCCAGCATTTTCATAAATGCGCCATTCCTTAGGAAATGTGGCAGTGTTTACTGATATTAAGGTATTCAGGAAAGCGTGACCATGAAAAAAGTAGGAAAGAACCATGTAAGACTGGCAGGTGAAACTCAGTACAGATAGATCTGATGTTCAGCAAAATATATGGGGAAAATAATATACATTTTAGAGAAAAAGGAGATTGAATTAATTGCTATTCTGAATGTTGTCTCTGAATTAAAACTGATTGTTCTGTTAAAAATGTCGTCCTGTTGCTCAAAATCAAGTCAATATTAAGAGCTATTTAAAAAAGAACAGACAAACATGGTGGAAACCACTCCTTCCCTCTCCATGGAGCATGGTGATCTGTCTGCAGCTATGTTCCCCCCCTCTACCCACTGCAGAAATATATTAGCACTGGATGAGGCTCTGAAAAGTTTGACAGAGGTGATCAGATCAGATACTTGAAATATCTTCTATACGAGGAACAGCTAAATGCATTAGGACTTTCAACATGGAAATTATGATTGATGGTATGTGGTAAAGGCTTATAAAATCAAGAGTGCTATTGGTAGAGTAGTAAACAGGGAATGCTTGTGCCTTCCAATGGAAGGTTTGGGGGCCTTAGATTCAAACAGGTGATTAACGTGGTTATCTGCAAAACACCTTGACACAAGATGGTCGAAATGGTGAAAGTTTAAATAGAAGTGAAGACATTCTAGACAATGCCATTCTTGCCAATGCTGTTATTGATATTTGATCACAGCTCAGAACTCACAAGACCAGCAGGAGAGGGTATTGGATAAGGAGGAGAAGGCAAGTCTGTTCTTGCAGCATCTGGAGAAGGTGCTTGTTTTACTGTGAAATTACTCTTGAAATGGTCATTCAGGAGCCTGGAATAATATAACGAAACACGGCCATTTGCAAAATGGACTGGCAGCACATTCATAACACAGCAAAGATTTTTCCATGTGAAGATACTGAGGAGTCTGCAAATGGTTTCAATGTCATAATGAATTCGATGAGAACTCTGGTGTCGCTAAATATGCTCTAAGCTGATTTTGATTCTAGCACATCCAGTTCAAGGCAATCCCATATTTGGTGAATAAAAGGGCAGCCTCTGCTGGGTACTGAAAAACATTTCCAGCCTTGTTGGTCATTGCATCAGCTTTGTGCTTCAGCCTCTTTGTCTTTTCTAGGTAGTATTTTTTTAAATGCTGTTTTTCAGAATTGATTAGAGGCCTCCTTGACTTGAAGGTACCATTTGGTAAAGAAAGCACTGAGAAATTATTTGTGATATCTCCTGCAGATCCTTTCACACCTTTGACAGTTCTTTATGATTTCTTTTCACTTTCTTCTGCATGCTGAGCAAGGGGTCCTTGTGGTAGTTCTTGTTCCTGGCAGTGATATCCATAGGAGGAAGCTTATCAGTCTCAGATAAGTCTCTCTTTTTGGGCCAGCTTGGTTGACTTTGGTGCAGACTGCAATAGACATGTGACAGTGGCAGGAGCATCAGATCTTTTTTCTGGGTTTCAAATGAAGTTTTTGGTGCTTTTGGTTTATTGGAGTTTGTTAGCTGAACACTAATGTTTTTGATTATTTTTCTGATTTAATTTTCTATCATTCTCTTCCTTCTTTTCTCTCTTCCTCTTTCAAAGGGATTCTTCAGGAGGGTCTGTGGCTTTCCTTTTCAACTCCTGCTTCTTTGCACCAGGTAGCTCCTTGGTCTCTGCTCTCTTCTGGTGTCTGTCTTTCCTGGAGGACCCAGGGACTTTTGACAAGTGATGGAGATTTGGTTTCACCATGAGGTGATCACAGGTGGTGGGTCCTTCACTGGAAAGAGCAACCAATAAACAACGGCAGTTTTTCCATATGGAAGCCCTGACGCCTGTGGCCGCTGCCTCACATTGGGCACCAGAAAAGACCAAAACCCCAGTCTTGTTAAATCCAGCTTTTACCCTATTCAACCAAATATTTCAATTGTACAGCACTTGTCCCGGATCTTCAAAGTCCCGAACCCATTTCTAGATAAAACTGTTTACTTAATAGTAATGCAGGATGACATGCACTAAAATCTGTTTTGAGTTGTTGAAAACCAACTGTATTCTGTTTGTGATATGATCATACCTGCTTCAGAAGTAAAGGTCATAGCTCCAGACCTACAGGCATACCTGGAGATCTTGAAAATCCCTCTTAAAAAAAACTCAGTTGTTTATGTTGAGAAACCTTAATTGGAAGAATAACTAACTCTATTATGGATTGAAGACTCATAACAATTCTTACCTCTGACCTTCATTATTTTCTTGTAGATGACTATGTTTTGTTCTTCAGCTCTGGTAGCCTTGTAAACCACCTATCAAAACTTGCTAGAAAATAAAATAAAACTTACATAATGCCTACTGGTCCTGTTTTTATCTTAGCTATGTGAGCTTTGCAGGGTTCAAATTTAATCAATCTATTCTTCCTGTTCTGAATACTTTCACTTTACCAGCAATACAGTGATGAGTCAGAAGAACTAATTTTGTTAGTTTCCTCAAATGGAGTTCATGTGGATTTTTTTAAATCTAGAATATTGACTGTTTGTATTCAGTAATAAAATGATACACACATGCTTGTCAATTCCTACCCCAGTGAAGGAGTAGAAGAGCTTGCATACCAATTTTTCAAGTATTTGTGGATTTTAAAAGTGTAGGACTGCCACTGTGTGTGTCCTGATTCTTCTGTAATGAGTGGAAAAATGATGTCAAGGAAGAAGGACTTTGTTGTTGTTGTTCCCTGGGTAGCCTTGCTGCATTTGTTTTGTGTTGAAACACTGATCAAGAGTTGTTCAGTGGAGTGATACCAGCGATCCTGTGATGACCATGGACACAGGCAGACCACCTGAGAGGAAGAATGTCTGCAGCAAGGCTGTTCCCAGTAGAAAATGCAGATTCAGAGCTCTGTGGTAAGAAAACCAGGAGGTAGCAGCACATCACCAGCAACAGTTACAGCAAGTGTACCCACAAGTGCAGGTAAGGGTGGCAGCAGCAGACCCAGTAGAAGCTTTGAGAACCTGTGAGCACTTCCAAGAACTTATGGCACAGTAAGAACAATTGCTACAGGAGGAACATTAAAAACAAGAGGCTCTAGAACTAAGGAAAAGGATTAAAAGCTGTTGCTCTGATCAGCAGACCACTATAAAAAGGAAATCAGCACACAGGATAAATACAATGATGTTGAAAGTCACAGGAAATAGTTTTCTCCCAATAAAATCAGCCTGAAGGTAACCTGGAAGCATTTGTAGAGCTTTCAAGATGGCTTGATGTGATCAGACACCTTTAGGTTGTCAAACTGTCCAGTTTGTAGAAGACAGTTTGGAAAATCCCAGATCTGCTGCAGGAACTCAGGGAATGTAAGGTCACACATCAAATGTGGTCTAGCACTGAATAAAAGTGAAGGCTAGATCTTACTAGGTACTTGATCTGAACATGAAAAGCATTCTAATAAACATGCATCCATGGACCAACACTCTATTTTACTTCTTTAAGAGAGATTAGGTCGTTAATGTTCACGGAATTCTGTTGCATATTGTAAAGGATGGCTGTAATATACAGGGCCTGGATCTATTATGGTTATGAAGCTGGTGCTTTAACTGGCACCTGATTTTCAGGAATGAGGCACAATAACAGACATGAAGATTCTGTCCTTGGGGTGCAAGAAAAGATAAGCAGCTGCCTCAGAATTTTTCCAAGACATTTGTTTAGTGATTAAGGACATGTTATGTTTTTGGACATCTCTATGCAGGTGTTTGCAGGTGGAACTTCTGAATATAGAAAGCCTGCTGCATAGAGTAAGAGTTGCAAAAGATGGATGTTAAGAACATTGAAGAGTTAGATCTGGAATAGATTAGATCAACCATATTAGTTACAAAGTGTGACAGGAGATCTGACTGTGTATTGACTGTGCCACAATTATCTTTTGTGTATGTTGGAACTTTCTAATGTCTTTATCTTAGATGAAGTATCAGCAGGGTAACTATTGGGTTTCACTTTTGCATGGATGTTGACAGCAAATAACAACTGAGAAATGAGTTGTGAGGCTGATCTTTCTTAGACGCCTTTTTTCTGTTAGCATTCATTTCATTATTTTACCTCTCATGGTAAGAGTTTATTGCTAAAAAATTGGATAGGTGTTCCCCACCCACTCTTGTTGTCAGGGCCCTGGGTGCCAACAGCAGCCCCTTCATTCCTTTCCCCTCTCGGAGATGTTTGACCACCTGTGGTCAAGGCCGGCTTAGATACAGTGCAGCTGGGTAAGCTGGGATCAGATTGCTGCACAAGGATTTGTGAAAGAGCTGCAAGAAGCTGTGTTGGAGGCCTCAGCTGGCTGAGAAGTTGAATTCCAGTTCAGGCCCTTGTCCCTGGTCCTTGTCAGACCCTTGCCTCTTCACCATGCCAAAGGATACTACTAGTAGGTAGATAAACAGCTCTAAAACATTTATGTGTATCACATCCAGCACATCACACCCAGCATATTTCATTTTGAATTTATATCTATTATGTTTTTTAGCAGAACCTTTACTAAAACTCTAAATAGATTTTTTCAATAAATCAGTAACACTGATAATTGAACAGATGGGGATTGTAGACTGGAAATTACTAAATGGAACCCATCCACCTCTGTCATTTCAAATTTTGCCCTTTTTTTGGCCCTTGAGAGCTCAGGGAAAGTTAAGTTTTTACTGTGTCTTATTTGAGAACCTCACAGCTTTTCCAAATGCATAGACACTTAGCTGGGGATTTTATTCCTCTCTAAAACTTTAGGTGAGAAAATAGTGCCCACCACATTATGAAGTGTTAGAAAGTGGGACCAAATAGTTAATAATACAGTATTAGAAAAAAGGTTCATAGTCTTGGAATAAAAGCTGGTGTCAACAGAAGTGGAGGAGTCATGGCTCATTCTCTGGCAGTTATGACTAATAGATGCAAAGTGAGACTGAAGATTAGGAACAGTGATGCAATTAATGCGGGCAGCAGAGATGCTGAAGAACTTGATGCTGAAGACATCTTGCAAGCCAGGCAGACCTAACATCGAAGCACCTTGGTTTTGCTTAAAGGTAGATATATGCTTTGATATCAGGTAAGGAAGAAAATGGATACAGTCATTCCAGACCTAGCTTTCATAAAATGTTTGCATGTTTATCAAGATCCAGCAATAACCTCAAGAAATCTCAAGAAAATCCAGCAATAACCTCAATCACCCATATTCTTAAATTTTACCTTAAAACTGGGGGGCTGGAAGGAGGGGATGGGGAGATATAGAGGTGCCAGGAGAGCAGGTGAAAGCGCTGTGGCTATATCCCAAAATGTCTGTGATCTCCTCTCCTCAACAGTACTACCAACACCAAAGTCAAATCTTATTCTTAGACTTATCATCAGCCTACAATAATCTAGGAATTAACTGTAAGATAGAAGACCTTGCCCGTGCCAGCCCAAGTCCAAGTTTGACAAGTAGCATTCCTCGACAATAGAATGAATTTTGCCATGACCACAATCTTTTCCTATATCTTAACAGCACAGTAGCCGGCTGGGGCAGCCACAGAGCTACCTCCTAGAAGGTACTCTCCTTCCTATGGAACACACTACTGTTCACAAGTTTAAAAATAAGAAGAAAGATTGTAGTAAAAATGACTGCAGAGTTGGGATAATGGCTTTATCTTTTCTGAGAAATTTGTAGGACCAGACAAATTATAGCTGAGTTTGGTCTGAATGAGAAGATTAGTTCTGCAAGGGAAGGCAGCTTAGTTCTCTGTAAAAGGTAAAATCTGAGCTAGTATTATGGCATGGGATAGTACTAAGAACAGAAGTCTTTCAAGATGTACCTTGAAGAGGCAGAATGAGGCTGAATGTTGTGAATTACTTTGTTTGAGTCTTTATGATGATTGTGTTGGAGAATTTACTGTTCTAGTGAGGTTTAGGAATAGGAATAGAAATAGGTGAGAGAACCAGAGAAAGAAATTAAGCCTATTGTGAGGCTGAGCAGAGCACCCAGGAACAAGAGGTTCTGCAAAGGAGTTTATGGGTTATTAAAGCATAGCGGAGACAAGGGCTACAATTGAAAGTGAAATGTAAGTTCTGTGCAAGAGGTGCTGAAAATCTTTGGGAATTTTGTGGGTTTAATTCTTGCAGAATTAGGGGGGTTGCACAAGTGGCCTGGATAAATGGTTTTATTTCTTGTTCACATAAATTTGGGATGGGTGTATGATTGTAAAGCAGTATAACAGTTCATCATCAGCTGAGAAAGTTAATTAGCCCAGTCTGTATAGACTAAAATGGCTAGTGTTTAAAGAAAACTGTGTTTAAGGCTAGAGTAAGGGTGAATGTCTCAGGAACTAGAAGATATGATACCCAAAATCTGTGTTTATACTGGAACTATACTGGGTCTGGAATAAATATTTAGAAATAGGGGTGAGTTTTCTTTAGGTTTGAAGCATATTTAGGTTGTATATCTTATTTAAAACTATATTTCTGCTTGTGTCATGGTGCTATAAGGCAAATGCTCTAGGTCTAAACTGGTAACAGTATGGTTCAGGATCTTCTAAAACAAGATGAGGGATGGCCTTGGAAAGCCTGTAATAGTGATGTGGGCATTGATTGTTGGTTAAAGGAGGTTATTTATTGCAGTTAGGATTTTTAAAGACAGGAGGTCAACCAAAAGAAAATTGTTTCTACAGATTTCAGATCTTGTTTTCTGCTTTTGTGCTTCTTCCAAAAATCTTCTTAGCAATTTAACCCTTCTGTCCCTGACTCTGTGAGCCTTAGGGGTTACATGTAGCCCACATTTTCAGTTTGTCTTGGTCTGAATCTATGAACTGAAATGAAATATAAACCAAAAAATAGGCTCGTTAGCCATGTCCATCTCATTCTGACGTATTTGACTCACTAACAGATCATCCTGGGCCTGTGAGTTGCACATAACAAACAGAAAAATTTAGTTTCTGCTTTCAGAGTTAAACTGCCACACAAAATATAAATTTTATTTGTACTCTGCGGTTGTGCACTACACTATATTGTGTATGTGACCCACTTCAAGCCTCCGATATTGTGCATTCTAGAGTGCAGAGCTGCAGGAGCCTGAAAACAAGATCTTTTTCACTTCTTCATGTTCTCAATATTAAATCAAAGCTTTCTTCAGATATACTTAATTCAGACTTGTCACACGTAGCACTACTGGTAAACCCTTCACATGCTGGTCAATTCTGCTCTTATTCTCAGAGCAAAATTTTATCTTTTTGATAACTGAACCCAGAACCCAATAATATCTAGACAATAAACCAAAACCAGTTTGCTGCTCTAGCACCAAGTCTTTCACAGCTCTTTGTGCTTTTCAGGCACTGCCAATAGCACTATGCTCCTGCATCCCTCCTGGGGTGATCTTACAGCTTTTCTTGAGCTGGCAGTTCACTTCTGCCTCCAAAGTAAGCAAAAGCCATTGTCTGTTTATATACCCCTGGATTAGCCCTCTAGGCACTGAAGAATCCAGAAATTAACCTAGATCTGCAGTTTTATCTTCTGAGATGGTAAATCTATTTCTAATCCAGCCTTAGCCTCACTAAGAGGCTAAATTCCCTTCTCTTATTCATTTAATGCTATTTTCTCATGTTCTCTGGTATCTGTGTTCAGAATCCAAAAATAAAACTAGATCTTCAGTCCAACTATAACTGTAACTCCAAATTTAGGCAAATATCTCAAAAAGATAAGGAACTAGCTAGAATTATTGTTGGCCTTCGCTGTTGTACCAACTTTATAGGCCTTGCAAATGCAAATAAATTAGCTTTTCAGATTCTTCTCTCTAGGACCTGGAAATGTGTAATAGTAAAGCTTTTCCATGTCTAATGAAAAATTTATTTTAAATGAACTTTAAGCATTTTTGGTGCTAGCATAAATGTCTGCTGGTACCAAAGCTGGCATCGGTGCCAGGAGTTTGCCAGTGCTACTGCAGGGAGAGCAGCTCTGAACCTGCTCCCAGGCACAGCACTTGCCTGATATGTGACCTATGGTAAGTTTACTTCTCAAGTGCATCGTGAGGTTCCCTCCCAGATGGAGTCTATTTAAGAAAAAAAAAATGTGTGAAGCAGGAGTTATCTTATATTTATGTTCTTATCACAGATGTATATATATCCTCATTACAAAATACACAAATCTCTTTTTCCTAGTAATAAGATTGTTTTAAAATATTCCATGTTCTGAAGTCAAAGCTTCTCACATGAATTAAATAACAGACTTTGCCTGCCCAATTCACTGCTTAAACAAGGTTGCTGCTCAACTTTAGATTGTGTTTACTGTATCAGGTTTTTTTTATCTTTTCACAGATGCTTCCTTGTGTTTTCTATTCACGAGTGAGTTATTAAATAACATAACATGCCCAAGAGACTTCAGAATACAGAATTAATGCCTGCTAAAAATACTTACATTCTTTTGCTTGCTTATTAAAAAAACAAAAATAAAAAGTAATACTAATCTCAGAATTATTGGACAAATAAGGCTGTGGGTGTGACTTCTTTCTTTTCTGTGTGAACTTTGTGAAAATGCTTACTAGATAAAATGTCAAGTTGAAATGTTATCTTTCATTTCACTATGGTAGAGTAAATACAAATACATTATGTGCTATAATAAAACACTGAGTTTTAAAAGAATTTCTTTATTACCCTAGATTGTGTAACTAAAGCAATTTTGGATTTATTATCTGACAGTTCAAAAAACTTATTGTTTTTGAATAACTGAGAAGTAAAGCTTTAGATTCTGAGATCTTAATTTATGTTACCAATATATGTTACATATAATAAAATTACTTACTTGTGTGTTGAACTAAATACAAAGTTGCTTGTAGACATTATGAAATATAACAAGACTTCATTAACATTTCATTTTCTTTGTCTTTTTTTATTTAAAATTATTTCATTTTTAGTGTTTCTCCACCTACCTTCCCTAAAAATTACCCTAAACAACAGAACACAGCTCTAAGAATGATTTATTTAATATATGAACTCAGTCCTAGCATACTAATTGGTGCTGAAAGTCTTCTCAGGACTTATTCCACACACAATTTCAATGTCAATAAACAAATAAATGTTAGTACAAATATCTGTTAATTCCATCCTTAAAAATAGTTGCATGTATCATTGCATGCTTTGCTTACAACTGAATAAATTTAGGAAAAAATGATCATATAATAAACATAAAGAATTAAACTGAGAGAACACAGGAAACCTTAATGTAGCTATTTTCAGGTTTTTGATTGTGTGACTTTGAAAGCAAATTAGGGTTATTTTTTCTGTAGTTCTTTTTAGGTATCTGAAAGAAAGTTATTCATTTGTATTAGATCTTTCTGAATGTTTAAATAGAACCAATAGAATTCAAATGCTTATTTTTAATATTTCCTCCACACTTGTTTCAATAAATACTTGTGCTTTTTTAAATGCAAATGAGTTGAAGCAATTAAAATCATCACAGTTTATATGTGCAGAGCTCTCTACTAGCAGTAACAGCTATCATAGTTAGTCCTTACATGTAAAATACTTGGATTAGCTCTACCAACTGCCCAAACTCTATGTAGACATTTTACTTCTCAGATTAAATACAAAACAGTTGATAGGGTCAAATTCACATGTGCCCCCAGTTTCATATTAAGTAGCCTGGTGCCAAAACTTTTTTTTTAATTTTAGTTATTTTCAAATATTTTCATGCAATCATATATTTCTTTATTTAGGAAGACAAAATTTAACAGTTTAAATCCTTAATTAAAATGCAATCTTCCTTTCCCTGCACTTTTTCCATTTTGCACACGCTAAAACATTTAGATGAATTTAAAGATCTCTGAGCATAAACCTTTACTTGTGTTCCATTGTGGTGCTTAGGTAGGTGCTGAGCTTGTGCAAGGTGCCCTTTACAAATAGAAGCCTTTGCAACATGAGCACAATTTTATGCCAAGCTTTACCAAGCTCAGTCCAATCCTTCTTCCCCTCTGTATAGTGGCACATAGTTACAGCTTCCATCAAGAAAGCAGAGAACCTGAATTGTTTGCCATTTGCTATTCAAGGGAAATCATGTGCTCCAGGAGGTTACATTTCCATCACAGTATTATTTTAAGGCTGCTTTGGGTGGTGTTGACCAGGCATTCTGCATCCTTACAGAAGCTGTTTCTCCATTCTAGAAATGGTTCAAGATCAAGAGAGTGAGAGAGAGACCAGAAGATGGACTGTTCTTTCATAGTTTAGTGACCAGGCATTTCTGATGAGAAGGCAACTCCATTCCTTAACTTCCAGGCAGTTAATTCTGCTCCTTGTTCAGCATCTACACTTTATATTGAGCAGTTACCAGTTTGATAAACAACCCTCCTCATTTCCAGAAGACTGTCCTAGTCACTTGATATCAGTTTTTACTTCTTGGATGAAATCATTATTTTTTCAGAAATTTGAAATCATAAATGGTTCTTAAATCCTTCAAGGATTTAAGGAGATCTACAGTCTACAGGAGTTATGAAGAGTGTCGTTTCCTTTTGCAAAATGACAAATCTTAGAGAACTGCCTGAGTCACTCTAAGGGATGTGTGTGTGTGTGTGTGTGTCTTTATGAGGCCCATTCAAACTGAGGAACAAAGTCCACGCTTCACAAGGGATTTGTATGCACATGTCTGCAGTAATCAAGAAAAGAAAGAGAGATTGCATTCTTAGTATTTCTCCAGAATAAGACATTAAATCCCCCTTAGCTCTTTGTTGGAATGGAAATAAGCACACAAGGAACAATTTAGGCTATAGAGATGTTCATAAAAACATTTTCCTCCTAGATTTTCTAGCAGCTCAAGGGAGATGATCCTGCCCCTCTGCCCAGCCTTAGTGAGGCTGCACCTGGAGTATCCAGTTCTGGGCTCCTCAGTACAAGAAGGCCAAGCAGCCCCTGGAGCAGGTCCAGCAGAGGCCTCCAATGAGGATTAAAGCACTGAAGCATCTCTCTTATGAAGAACAGCTGGGCCTGCTCAGACTTGAGACAGCTGAGAGGGGACCTTGTCAGTGTCTGACTGTATCTGAAAGGAGGTGTCAGAGGATGGATCCAGGCTCTTACCCATGGTGCCAAGCAGTAAGATGGAAAAACCTCATGGATAAAGGCAATTTAATAAACTTGAAAGCAATGGCTGGGCACAAAACCAAAGATAAACAAAAGCTTTATTCTGTGCCTCCCATCAGCCACTTCCTGGGAAGCAGGTCTTGAGTAGGCACAGCAGTTGCTCTGGAAGACAAGCATTGTAATAATGAATGCTTTTGCATCTAAGTAGACATCAAATGGTATGAAATGTTCCTTTGGACAGTTTGGGTCTGCTATCCTGGTTGTTTCCCCTCCCAAGATGTTTCCCACCTGGAGAGACAGTACTGATTCTGTGCCAGCACTACTCAGCAGTAGCCAAAACACTGGTGTGTAATCAAGACCTTTCTACATATCCATACAAAGCACAGCACTGTGAGGGCTGCTGTGGTGAAAATGAGCTCCAGCTCAGTCAGATCCAGTACACTGATAAAGGATGAACTTCTTTTAAAAAGCTGCCTCAAAATCTGGACTAATCGGCAAAAGATCTGTTTCTTATAGATGTGATCTCTGTCTTTAAAACTGAACTTTGTGTAGCTTTTTTTATTTGACAGTGTAAGTGGGATGAGGTCACTTTGATTAAAGATTCTAGTTTAAATCACAAGAAAGGTTTTTGTGACCGAAACCTTTTCTATTGTGTCAGTTATAGTCCTCCTACCTTTAAAAGGATGCTGTCTCTAAGGACATCTGTTCTTTCCCACTATCTCTTTTTTCCACCCAACTCAACAATACTCATACAGCTCATCCTTAGCTGTAGCCACAGAGAAGTCATTCAAAGCATCAGAGAACAAAAGAAGCTAGTTCAGAGTCTAAGAATTTGCAACAGTTCAATTTAGCACCACTTCATTGATATATCTTCAAAACAACAGTATTGTGGATGAGACAAAGTTTTAAAGTACGTCTGAATCATCAGAATGAGTGCTTTCTTTTAATGGGCATTGTGGAGGCCTAGAGGCTGCACATGGTCCTCCATTTCCTCCTGTTTGTTCCCCATGCTTACATGAATTAGTGTACAGCCCATAGTTGTGCTGATTTCCCAGAAGTGTGACATCTTCTCCATAATGCAGCCCTCTCATCATTCCCTTATGTATGGCATCATAAATAGTGTCTTCAACCCTGTTTCAATTATTACCATCATGATTACCATGATGATTTTGATTTGATTACTGTATCTCTCCTGACCACATCACCCTGCATCCTTTGCTTGTCACCCATCTCTGATTTCCTCAGATCATCACCTCCTTTCTCCATGTTTCCTAGCTGAAAGCTCTCTTCAGCAGGTTGGCCAGCTGGCAAAGATGATTTTGCTCCATTTGCTCAGGTGGTTCTCTAGCTTCCTAGGAGCCCTCAAATCCTCAAAAACAGTCACGAAAGCTTAATTCCTGATGATGATACCAGGTCTGCAAACAGTTGTTTACCCACAGGATCCTTCCAATCATCCTTGAGCTCTCCCCTCTCACCTAGAGGAGTTACAGAGAAGGAACTCTGGGCCATCATGCCCTTGACCATTGCCACAAGAGTCTTGTAGTTATGCTTGGCACACTCTACATCTTCCCTGGTAATGCCATTACTGACCAGCATGTCCATGCCAATGGAGCAATCAGGGGAACAGTCTGAGGGCTTGACAAGCCATGACAGTCTCCTGACAACATCCTTTCTGGATCCCAGGCCCCATCATATAGTGGGCAGTGCACTTACAAAAAAAATCATCCTTATTTTTACTGCAGAGCCTCATATCTCTGGGCACACTATCCACAGTGAATGGGAGGCAGGCTGTATCCATAGTGACAGAAGATCATTAAGCTGTCTAGAAGATATGTGATCCTCCAAGGCATACTTTAAAGAAGCTCTACTAGTCCGTGAAGTGGCTTTTGCCAGTCTGAAGAGGGTGTCTGTGCTCTGAGCTGCCCGTTCCACGTGCTCCAGAGAAGCTCGGAGTTTCCCCACCGAGGCCCTGGCAGCAGCGGGAACTGTGGCGGCTCCGTGAGGGGAGCTGGGGCTGCCCCAGCCGGACACAGCCGGTTCCAGTCAGACACAGCCAGTTCCAGCCAGACACAGCCAATTCCAGCCAGACACAGCCGGTTCCAGTCAGACACAGCCGGTTCCAGCCAGTTCCAGCCGGGCACAACTGGTTCCAGCCAGACACAGCCAGTTCCAGCCGGACACAGCCGGTTCCAGCTGGACACAGCCGGTTCCAGCCAGACACAGCCAGTTCAATCCGGGCACAGCTGGTTCTGCCTGGATCCAGCTGCCCACTGCCCATGGCCAGGCAGGGGCACCGCAGGGACTGCATATGTGAGGAAGGGCAAAACGCAGCACAAAAGGTGGTGAGGAAAAATCAGGTGAGACAAACAACTGTGTGAGCACCAAGGTGAGACCCAAGGGAGGCAGAGGAGCTGCTCCAGGCCCCGGAGCAGAGATTCCCCTGCAGTCCGTGGAGGAGCCTGAGGTTACCCAAGCGGTTCCCCTGCAGCCCATGGAGGGGACCAGGCTGTCTGTCCATGGAAGACAGCACAGGGAGCAGGTGGATGTGTTCTGAAGGAAGCTGTAGCCATGGATATATGCTGCTGCATGCTAGAGCAGACTCCTTAAAGGACCTGCAGCCAGCGGGGACACCATGCTGGAGCATTTTAACCCTGAAAGACTGGCAGAAAGGAAATATGGGAGAGGAAAGGAGCGACGGAGAGGAGCTCATATGGACTGATCACAGTGGCCATTCTCCATTCCCCTGTGTCACTTGGGGTTGGGGGAAGGATGTGAAGGAGTCAGGAAGGAAGTAGTGAAATTGAGCTGGGGAAAAGGGAGCGTGTGGTGAGGTCTTTGTTTCTCACCATCCCACTATATTTTGAATGTGCAGTAAATTAAATTAATTATTTAGAGCCTAAGCTGAGTCTCTTTTGCCTGTGATGTTAATTGTTAAATAATCTCAATGTCATTCCTTTGATCCATGTGTTTGTCACCTTATTTTCTCCCCTCATCCTGCTGAGGAGGGAGAATGAATGAGCAGCTGGGTGAGGGTCTCTCTGCTGGCCAAAGTTAAAACACCACAATCTTTTTCTTCCTGCAAGATGAATGTACAAGCAAAGTTGTCCACATAGCTGTCACAGCAGGGAAGTCCACATAGGACAAATTATTTATTTCCAAAACTTAACTTCCTATAAAATTTCCAAACAACCATATGTGTTACATGATCAAAGCACCATTTTTATTTTACTGTTGCATTGATTGCATTGATGTGTGGCTGCTATTTCCAATTTTTAATAGGAAGGTCATTCTTGAGGAAGAATTCTTGTCTTGAATTAAGGCAGGGTTTCTTGTCAGGGTTTGGTATCTGTCATAGACAGATGAACATAATCTTGTGAAATAGAGAAGAGACAGTCCTATGATATGATTATGCTGACTTAGCTATCATCCCTGGACAGATGACCAACAGGTTGCAGCATTTCAGTGTTAAAGTAGATTTGAGGTCCAGTATATCCTTTTGCTCTTGCTGTTCTGAGTGAAATAAGTAAACAAATGGCCACCAGAAACTCTGTTAGGTATACAAGGAGAGCATTCCAAAGAGATGTCTGACTTGGTATCAATAACATAAAGGACAATTTATTCCGAGGCTCACTAGAAGACCAAGAGCAAATTATATGGCTCTAAAAATTATTTGATTTGAAATTATGGCAAAACAATTGATGCTAAGTTACAAAAGAAAGAAAGATGAATACATAAAGAGATAAAAGATTGAATAAAATGTTAACATCATTATCAAGCTATTACGTTTTTAATTATGGTCATAAGCATATTAAGATGGGTAATAAATTATTCTTGAGAAAAATAATATATTTCTTAATGAAATTTATTTGAAAAATATGTATTTCAGTGCTGATACTAACTTCTTGTGAAAATATTTCACTTATGAGCATGCAATGTAGATAAAGTGAGATTCTGGCTACATCAAAGCTAACAGTTTTCCATTTAGTAGGAATTTCTTTTCTTTCTAGTTGTCAAAGAATGAAGGGAGTAGTTGGTACTCAAACAGTTCTCTTAAATTTTTCATGTGGCTTTATTAATTCTTTCAACAGGGCATGTCAACCTCTGTATGTTTAAAATTTCCAAATTAATTTTCCTGCATGTTATCTGTCACATTCCAACAAAATTACACAATTAATTCAGTCTGGTATTCAGTATAATTTTATCAGAATTTCATCCAGTCACTTTGGTGCTAAAATAAAGGGTTTTTTTAATAATATCTTGTATGTATGTATTTTTTCACTTTCTCACAATTTTGACAAAGATTGTTCCAATAGCTTAATTGTTTGTATACTAAAAATTATACTACATATTGTAAGAAAATCAGTTTGGAAGTGTACAGAAAAACACATGAAATCAATAATAAATAAATGTGATGTTACCAATACTTCATGTTATAATAGTCTGGAGGTTTTTGTTTTCTGAAGTGTCCTCTCTTTTCATGTTAGGGAATGATCTGAGGGTTAGCAAAATTAATAGGTATCATAGCATTTTTCTATTTTTACACAGGAAGTTTTAAGATGAGAACAGTGAGAAACTTCTTCCACTGAGGCTTTCCTGCTTGAAGGAGGGACACAGCAATTTGTAAGTTTTCCAAGATATAAACAATATATCTATTTCAAGACATATGATCCTGGCAAATGACAACCTAATGGACAAAACCTTTCCAAGTATAGACATATGGGACTATTTACCTATCCATGAGTTAATGTTAAGCTTAATATTAATTCTATTCAAGTGTTATTGCTTTCAGTATGCTGGTTTTTTGCTATGTTTTCATAGTGTTTTCTGTTGCAAAAGAGTAACATGAACTGTGTATATCAGGGAGACACCTCCATTTAATGCACAACTATTCTGTTTATGTCTTTAAATGTTTTTGTTCTATCTTCCTTATTTTCTGTCTTGCTGCCTGAAAAATCACAACTTTTAAGATGTGCTGTTTGACCCAGTAGCAGATTGTTCAGGATTTGAACTGCAAATCAAGACATGCAGTTTTTCTAAGCCATTCTGTGATAGAGGCCAAGAGTGGGTGCTTAGGAAATAGTATTCCGAAGTATGACATGAACATTTTTCACAGAAATTTCACAAGGCTCAGTATCCATCCCATTATTTTCAATACTGTATGAAGAAAATTTCTTCCAAAAATATGCCAAAAATTTGAACTCATTTTTATTTCTTTATTATCCAGAATTTCCTGTAGCAATGAGTTAGTGTCGTGAGAAAATAGGGATTTTTTCAGACTTCATAGTGATCATCTGTGATCACTTCATTTACTTCCAAGTATTCATTTGTTATTTTCCACTTCAGGAGTGGTACTAAAATGTTTAAAAGCCTATAGGCATGCTCCTAACAGGAAAGAAATTTCAGCAAATGTGTATCAACCTCAATCATTATCACTGTTCTAATTCCTCTTATGGATTTATCCTTAAGAGGAATTATTAGGGAGTCAATAGAAACTCATCCATCTAAATCTTCTAGGGTTTTTAAAGGGTATAATGAGCAATTTCATTTCCCTTGTTTAACATTGTGTGGTATCTCCTTACATTCCTCCATCACCTTGTCAGAAACGGATGGATGAAACAATATCTTCTGTCTTTGCAGCTTCTAAGGGCGTTTAATCTCATTAACATTTGTATAGTGGCAGATGAGGACTACCACAGAAACTGAAAGCGCTAATCCAAAGATCACTGAAGTTAATGTAAAGATTTCCATTGACTCCACTGGGTGCCATGTGGTTCATAGGCTCCAGAAAGGCAGGGACCTGACAGCATTCTTAGGAACATTTCCTTTTATATGTTTATCATATGCTGGAGGCTTTGGTTGCAAGGCTAGAATGTCTGACATCTGCTCTTGGATGCTACTCTTGAAGATACTGCTTGAGTTGTAAATAATGGCATACCGTGAAGGGTGCTTACCAGATGGTAATACTGAAAATATAAAACCGTGCTGAGACATCAATACAAAACATTATATGTTAATTATATAATGTATTATTTTATCACAGAAGTCAGACTATTAAGGGAACAATATCTTTCCAGTCAGTTCAAGTGTATTATCTGTCAGCTAGAATATTATAAGCATTGAATCATCACAAGCACAACATAGCTGACATTATAGTGTATACATGTAAATGATTTAGCAGATGCCAGAGCTGTAAATTCACCTTGATGTTTATTGGAAATTTACAGTGCTTCTAAATGAGGAAGTAGTGGGCGGTTAAAAGGTAAAGGGAAGAACATTTTTACAGTAGTTTTCTTGCTTGTCCTGTCTTGACACAATTGAACCATCCTCTAGGGCTGTCTCTCTTTATGCTCCACAGTAGGTAAAGATATACATTTAGCATGTATTCCCAGCCCAGAGTTGAATACAGAACTCACAATGCTAGTGCTTGTTCTTCAGGAAGATACTCAGTGAGGAGGAGAAGAGATCCATTCATGAGTTACTTATGAGCTTGGCGCAAGACTTCCTAGGCTAAAGATTACATCTTAAGGATTTAGAGGTATGTACACACTTGTAGAATTTGAATAACTCACTTTCTGTACTTCCAGCATCTTTACTGGGAACTAAAAATCTTACATCAGTTTCCTAGGAGAATATCCTGATTGACCAGACATAAGAACCTTACCCATTCTTCCTGCAGTTATGCCAATGACTGGACAAAAACAACAAAGTATAGCATAAAAAAACCAGTAAGGGTATGTAAGCACAAAAATTACAGATGGAGAGAAACCTCCCCAGGGAAAAAGTGTTCTGCCAGCATCTGCTGGCAAGTAAAGGTAACTGCTAATCCCCAGTTGCAAGGAAGTTATGTAAGGATTTCAGGCATTTTTAACATTCCAATACGTTTTCATGGTTGAATTTCTATTCAGATTGTAAACCTGTGGCAAGAGATCTCAGTTCATATGTTGTGTGCAAAAACTGGATGTGTTACCTGGTGTGCAACAAACCAATAATTCACACTTATGTGAGACATTGATTATTTATTTCAGAGTTGTGCAAGCCTGGGTGCTTGGGGAGTTCCTCAAATCAAGTCCACCAACTATCAAAACATTTTACTATTTATACATTTATCAAGCAAAGGAATTAGTGTTCATTGGCTACAAGTTACTTAGTTCTCTTATTAATTAGTATTCTGTCTTCTGTTCGTTAATTATTCTCTCGCCTCTCATGCTAATTAGTCCCCATGCTCAGTGTTTCTCTTCTTTTGGGTCAGTGGGTTTCTTGTATCAGTGGCCCCTGAGTTGGTGGTTGCAGATCTCCCCTTGCCAGAATTACCTTTTACCCAGTTGGAATGATTTCAGCACAGTTGCTGAGTTGGGTTTATTAGTTTCTGCCTTTTTTGGAAGTTCTGCCAGTTGTTTTTGTGGCCCATAAATGCTGCAGGCTGTGACAGGATCAAGTTTTAAAAGACTAAAATTGAGAAAATGTGAAGGAGACCACAATTCTTTTCCCTGTCATGTTAAGAATTTAGTCAAGCCCCTCAGGTTCCTCTGCAAGGAACCCTGCTGCATTTGCTGGAAAAAATGGACAGAAGTGTAAGGTGGTAAGTATGGAAGTAAAGTGGTGATAATGGTGGTAACATCATGACTGGGGCAAGAGATAAAACTTTCCAGCAGCTGGACTTCTCCATTATAGACTGCAAAACAGAATTAGGAAATACTCTAACAGTTATATAGAGAGATTAGTTATTTTGCCCATTCAAACAAGGAAAGTTTTTTTTTTCAAATGAGGAAATGTTAATTACTGAGTAACCACACAGTGTTGTTTACTTTCTCAGTTTTCTTCAGGGGGCTTGAGACCCATAATATTTATAGCCTTGTGGGAAGAAGTCACTAGAAATTCTACATCCAAATGGTCAAAGGAGAAGATACATAATTGCAGTACCACTATCTTGGTTTAATCCCAGCTGGCCACCAGGCACCACATAGCTGATCGCTCAGTCCTGCGCCAGAGGGATGGCAAGAGAATTGGAGGAGTAAAATCTAGAAAAGTCATTGGTTGAGATAAAAACAGTTTAATAGAGAAAGCAAAAGCTGCACGCATAAGTTAAGAAAAACTAATAATTAATTCATCACTTCCCATAATCCAGTGGATGTTCAGCAATCCCCAGGAAAGCCAAGCTTCATCATGCATAATGGTGACTTGGGGAACATCATCACTCCAAATAAACTCCCCTTCCTCCTTGTTCCCTCAGCCTTATATATGGAGCATGATGCCACGTGATGTGGGATATCCCTTTGGTCAGTTGGGGTCATCTGTCCAGGTTGTGTCTCCTACCAGCTTTCCAAAACGTGGGAAATGCACAAGTCCACAGGATCCGATGGCCCCTCAGCAGGTTTCCTCTTTACTCCAGTGTTTTTCCTGCTGCTGGGGTCTGCCATTCCATGTGAAGGTCTCATATCAACAGTTTATGGAATATCACTCCTTATTAATATAAAATTGTGATAGCTTAAAGTTCAAGGATTGCTGGTGAGATGGTAGTATCTGACTGCAAAAAATGTATTCAGAGCAATACATTACAAGCTCTAATCTCCAATATGTTCAGTGTTCACAGAGTGTGATTGTTACACAGAGTGTGTAATATGTTCAGTGTGCACAGAGTGTGATTTTTGCACAACAGGTGTTCCTACAGAGCAGAAGACAGGTTCAGCATATTGACTGAACTCAGCACTTAAAACGAAGTCTTCCCTGACTTTCCCCCCCATTCTCAACTTGATTTTACACTATTTCTCTATATTTGGGTGGAGCTTGAGTGACTCCAGTCATTCATATCTTTGTTACTGATTGGTGTCAATTTTTTTGCTTTGCTTTTAAAGATACAGTCAAAAAGAATTTTGAGCACATGCCCAGTGAGGAGTACCATGGAGATGAGTGACTCTGGGATGGAGGTGTGGGTTGATATTACAATTAGGGTACAGTGAGCCAAGTTCATCTGAGGAGAGAGATTTCACCACAGCTGTTGGCTCAGCAGCAGGACATCTCCTCCCCTGTCTGCCCTGGCTGACAGGGGTGCTGTGCTTTATCAGCTGCAAAGCACCATCAGGCTCCTTTCCCTTCAGGGATTTCAACAGAGCCTGGCCACAGTGTCTCCACTCTGCTCCACCCTCTGTTCCATCCCCTTGGCAGGTGTGTGTGTATGGGGAATCACTGTGGAATAGGTTTTGAGCGTGCCAACTGCATTCCAGGCAGGGAACAGCAACTGTATTTTACCCCAAAATTCCTGTACCATAATAAATCTGTTGGGGTGCAAATATAACTTGTCAGTGTCCTCTAATTAACCCCTAGCTATCTTTCTATACTTGTTCTTTTCCCCTTTCTCTACCACAGTCTTAGCTCATCCTCTCCTCCTAATCCTCAAAGTCCTATCCTCAGGTCAAGCCAGTTTTGTAAGCTGAAGTATTCCAAGTTCATCATTGATATAAATGAAATAAAAGGCAGACATTTAAATGTTCATCACAGCCCATGTGAAAGTTGTTTCTTGGTAAATTTAAAACACTGGTTTTTTCCTTTAGAAACTGGAGGTTTTCTGAGATGGAAAAGTTGAATATTTTACAGCATTTTACAGAAAGTAATTGTAATTATTACCTGCTTTCTACTGCAAACACTGGAAATCACAGTTTTTGGGATCTGAGTTACAAAGAAGATGCTTAAAAAAGTGTTGAAGAACTCAAGTAAGTGAAGAGGCAAAGCCAAAATATTGTAGTAGCATTATTAATTGTATCAGGATAAAGAAACTTAGCAAGGTCTTTTCTCCCGAAGCTTTCTTACTCAGTCTGAGCCTTTGTGATGGTGCAGAAGACAAAGTACCTAAGAGACTAATCAATCTAAGTAGTAATACTGGATTCCTGTGGCAATCAAATGAAGGTAAAACTAATGTAAAATCACTAAAGTATCCCTTCCTTTTTGTAACTATCTTAAATTTTCTAAGAAAATTTGTGCAAGAGGCAACAACCTTGCAAGCATTTTTGACTGTCTTTGAGTACAAGTGCATAACACACTGAATGTGGGGAGAAAAGGTCTCATGCTGCTGTAAATATCTGGTCTTCCAAGCAAGATTTCAAGATGAATTTTGTTAGATAATTTTTAAAGAGTGGTCAGACAGGAATGTCACTATCTCTCCACCCTGTGTGATATGCATGCAAAGTGACAGTTGTGGGCACAATTTAAGGTTAAAATGACAACTACCAGATGTTGACCAGTCTATAACTTTACTAAGATATATTTTCTTAATTTTGTGTTTTTAATATGGTAGATTTTTAATCAGAATATAAAATCCATGCCCATATTAAGCATGGCTAATAGTGGTCTTATTATAGTGCCATAAATGCAGAAACTCCTACAGATCTGTGTCTCCTAACTTCTGAATGATTTCACCTACTGTCTGAACTCACCCAACATGATCTTTTATATGCATCATACATGAAGGAAGAACAAGCCTGTCAGTCATGCAGTATGTCATGCATGATCAGAAACTCACCTGGGATTTCCTAGTGTATTCTTCAGCTGTTCTCCAAAGAGCATTCATTTTAATTTGCCAGCCTGTTTAAACATGAAGATGACTATGAAGATTAAACTTCTGTCTTAAAAGAATGATTCAGTAACATAATGATATGAAGCTGTGTGTAATTCTGAACCTGTATCATGGTTCCTGTGGAGTGATAGAAGCATCAGGCTGTTGCATGTTGAATGAATTTCAGCTGTATTTGCTGTAATACTGAAAGACACCTCACACACTATTAATGAGACAGAGTAATGTAGCTTTGTTGGTATCTCATTTAAAAATATCTGTGTCTGTTAAAATGAAAACTGCTCTTTATTTTTCATTTCCTCTATGTTAGTCTGCCTTGTCAATCTCTCTAACAAGACACCTACCAAAAAACATTCTACAAAGAGAAACAAAATCTATGTTTCAGCCAATGAAAAATGATCAAGTTTCAGGATACCACAATGATTTTTACTCAGATAAGGGCTTAATCTAAGTAGGATATGGCTTTTGTTCTGTGTGCCATTGATCCATATTTTTGCATACACAAATATATATTTCTATTAAAAATATCAAACATGAACCTATAATTAAACAGCCTGCATTTGAATGGGTATCCAAGTCAAGAGTCTAGTAGTGCTGAGCCAATAAGAATCATACTGCTTGAAACATTTTATTTAGAGATTCAATGCTCTCAACAGATTGTACTATTATTATATTCCACTCCTTGAACTATATGCAAATAAGAAGAAAGACAAAGACAGGAAATGGATATTGTGAATTTTAGCATGTAGGTGCTATACGCGGTACATATATATTTGAACAGTAACATCATTAAGGAAATAGTGTACTCTTAGAATGTCTTTGAGGAAAAGTACTGTGCTTGATTAGACTAGATCTCAAATTGCACTGTATTTAATTTAATCAATGATTTTCCAACAGTAAAGACACGGTCTTAAACCCTATATCTCTTGAAAAAAAAATTTGTTGACTTCAGGTCTCTATGTCAGATTTTGAGAAAAGAAAGGATCAAGAGCTCATATTTTTCCCAACTTGGCATGTCTAGGTGCACATTTCAACAGAACTTTGGGGGGACTTTTATTTGTATGATTTGCTCTTTTAATTTAGAAAAATAATACAAAATAAAATAGTTTATCCATGGGTTGCATGAGATAAGGCCAACTCTCAAAAAGTCAGGGCCAATTTACTGCAATTTGGAGAATAAAGTAGTGGGAGTTGCTATGTAACAGATCCAACAGAGTGTGAGACAGCAAAACTTACTTATAGTTTTTGTTTCAGAGTTCTGAAAATTAATCCTCATCCTCATTTAGGAGACATTCATGTAATAGCATAAAGCCTCTTAGTCCTTAGGGAAGTGCCATGGACAGTGCTTCCCATTACATCAGAGATTGAGCTGTCTGTCCACTGAAATCAATACAGCCAAGAAGTTGATTTGGTATATCCCCTTTCTCAGCTGTGATTCATCATTGCAAGTCATTTTGCTTTCAAAGACTTTTTTCCCCCTAGTCTGAGTGTCCTGAGCAACCAAAAATACATGTTAGGAAAACAACACTATGAGATTGTTTTTCCATTGAGAAGCCAAGACCTGTTTACCTCTTTCCTTTTGAAAATGATCTACAGAAACTTGAGAAAATAAATTAAAACCATCAGGATATGTCCCCATTTTTTTCAACTACTGCTAACAGTGTTAGCAGTTTACTCACAATGTATCAGAGAAATTTGCAGAAGTAATGGCCAAAGGATGACTATGAGAGTGGGACAAAAGAAAAAGCTTACCACAAAACCAGTGAGATGTATCTTGTTTAATTCCAGCAATGTAAGAATTAGGCTTCTGAGCTAATCTATTGGTCTAGGATCTCTTCAGTCAGAACAGACAAATAATCACCTCATGGAGGTGGTTCAACTGTTGATATTTAGTGATAGTGTTCAAAATTCAACTCCAGATTCTACCACCAGATAGCTATTTTATGGTGAGTGAAGTAACTTCTAATTTTGATTGATTCTGTTGACTAATAGTTCATTGAATATAAGGAAAATTTAAGAAGCATCATACCTACAGACATGTATATGTAAGTCCCTTCATCTGGGTGTCTTAATTCTGAACTGAATTTCTTCAAAGCTGGGTAGAAGGCAGAGAGAATCTCTGCAGATACCTCTGTTGTCAACCATCTGTTGTATGCTGCCACCTACATAACCTTAATTCACCATAGATGTAAGACAGATGTATTATTTTAAGTTTCAGAGAAAGAAGTTTAATCTACTGCACTTCAAACACATTTGAGATGGGCTAGTAATGCACATAGGGTTGGGTACCTCAGTGCAATACATTCACTCCCATCTGTCAAACCATGTCCTCAGCTGGAAGGGACTTTAAAGATCATCCAGTTTCAACCCCAATCCCTCTGCCTTGAGGAGGGACACCTACACCTTCCACTACATTAGATTATTCAGAGTTCCATCCAACCTGGCCTTGAACACCTCCAGGGATGGGGCATCCACAGCTTCTCTGGGCAAGCTGTTCCAGTGTCTCACTACCCTCAAAATCAAGAGTATTTTCCTAGTATCTAGATTAAACCTTCTCTCTCTTATTTTGAAGCCATTCCCATTGTCCTTCCACAACACATCCTTGTGAAAAGTCCCACTCTATTTTTCTTGCAGGCTCCCTTCAGGTACTGGAATGCTGCAATTAGGTCACCCCTAAACCATCTCTTTTCCAGGCTGAATAAAGCCAATTCCCATAACAGAGCTGCTCCATCCCTCTGATCATCTTGGTGGCCTCCCCTGGACTCACTCCCACAGCTCCATGTCCTTCCTGTGCTGGGACCCCAGAGCTGATGCAGCCCTGCAGGTGGGGTCTCAGCAGGGCAGAGCAGAGGGGCAGAATCCCCTCCCCACACTGCCTCTGATGCAGCCCAGGGCACGTTTGGCTCTCCAGGCTGTGAGGGCACATGGCTGGGCCATGTCCAGCCTCTCACCCCCTCACACCCCCAAATCCTTCTCAGCAGGGCTGCTCTGGATCTGCTCATCCCCAGTCTGTGCTGATGCTGGGGCTTGCCCCGACCCAGGTGCATCACCTTGCACTTGGTCTTGTTAAACCTCATGAGATTCCCATGGGCCACTTCTCCAGCTTGTCCAGGTCTCTCTGGATGGCATCCTGTCCTTCAGGAGTGTCACTGCACCACAGCTTGGTGTCTTCTGCAAATTTGCTGAGGGTGCACCTGATCCCTTTGTCTATGTCATTAATGAAGATATTAAATATTGGTTCCAATGTGGACCCCCGAGGGACACCAGTTTTCACTGACGTGAAGACTAAGTCTTTACACAAGTTCAGATAAATGATATCTGTAGCTCTTGCTTTGTCCAGCTGTGTGGTCACTCCACTGAAGGAAGGCCACTGGGGTGGTCAGGCAGGACTTGCCTTTGGTGAAGCCATGCTGGCTATCTTGAACCACCTCCTGCCCTCCATGTGCCTTAGCATAGCTTCAAGCAATAATCTTGAGTTACAGCTGATTTTTATTCATTTATTCATTACATCCCTAATTTAAGTACCTAAACCAGAACTGGCCCTCCCTGAGTCAGAAGATACCTAAATCTGTCCATTTAATCTCATTCTTCTTGTTGTCAGAAGGAAATACAAAACTTTTCTACTTCCAATTATTTACTTACTATTTTTTGAGCAGAAAGAAAGGGTGAAAAGGAAAAAATGAATCATTATTCCAGTGATCAGACAAGTTATTAGAACTATGAGAGAATTTTTTTCATCCTTGCTTCACTGCTCTGGTGATTTAATTCAAGAAAGGTGGAAAGAAATCAGCCATATAAGGCAGAGCTTTTGAGGTTGTAATGCTCGATTCTATATGCCTCAATTTAACTAATATGTGTGCATGGTCTCAGTGAGCAGTAGATCTGCAGAGCACAGCACTGTGTAATATCATCACTCACACAGAGGACAGCTCTGTCTGTGGAGCACCAATCTTAAGGAAACCTGCCCTTGCTTTTATCTCCTATTAAGTTGCTTTAACTTGCACACCTGTGCACATCTCTGTTCAGTGGCTGGTTTGGCACACAAACCTGCACCTGAATACATCCAGTATGCTCATAGCCTTCATTGTTCTGGTCAAATTACCATCCCAAAACCTCAGAAGACTCACCGTAGAGTGCTCAGAGTGCTGCAGATGGATGTGGGCCTCCATTTCTGCGTTGTCTCTGTTGGCTCCATGAGGATAGCTCAGACAATCTTTAGAATCTCTGTATAGGCACCTGAATCATTCCTGAAATACCTAAAAGCTGTTCTTCTAAATCTAGGATAATAATCCTTTCTATAGTCAGTGAAGAGAAAAATATGCTTAGAGAGAGTAACTCATCTTAGACACCTATTTTATGACGCTTTGAGTCATTTGGTGAAGATACTTACACACTATTATATATAAAGGGAATAACTGAGTTGGACTTAAACATCTAACTTTTTAGGCACATATTTTAGGTCAAATGAATCTTTTTTGTACTCAAAATTAACACTCTAACTTAGCATCATAGTGTAAATATATGTTGGCTTTTATTTTCGGTCTGAAACCCACCAAAGATGAGCCTAATTTTCCAACTGACTTTAACAGCTATTAATCAACCTGAATAGACTGAAAACTTTGGGGAATGGTGGGAATTCTGAGAAAGGAAAAAAGGTTTTTTAAATGAAACCCCTCCTCCTCATAAGGAAAAGAAAAGAAAGCCAAAATGCCTAAAAAGAAAACACTGAAGGTAAAAGGTATTTGTACAGAATTTTTTTGTGTTAGGAGTCATAAATTTCTTCATTCTTGAATAGAAAATAAAATGTTTGTTTCTTCTAAAATCATACTATGTTTGATACTGTGCTATCAACAAGAGACTGAAAAAGTTATTAACAATGCACATCTATACTCTAGAAACAGAAGTTTGTAGAGGAAAATCAGGTCATGATTCCACAGGAGAATGTGTAAGAATGATCTCAAACTAACTAATGTAAAGTGTGCTCAGGTGTTTCTGGTGTATGGTGAGATGAGTTACCCACAGAAGAGGCAAAAGAGAGACTTGACTTTTGTCTATGAGTAGCTACATGAGAAACGGAAAACTGTTAGTTGAAAACTTTCTAAATCTAGTAAGCAACATTATAACAAAATCTAAGATTAAAACATGAAGCGAGTAAAATTTGGGTTATGAGGTAAGGCATGAATGAATTATGAAAATGTTTAGATAAAGAAAACATGAAAATTCAGGTAAACCTGGCGGCCACAGATTTGCCAGATATCAGAGATCACAGAGATCACAGTGGCTTTCTCAGTCTTGGACTATGGACATCTAGAAATTACATGATGACTTAAACAGAACAAGACCATTGCTAATCCTGGTAGAAAACATGGCTTATTCTCTATGGGACTTGGTGATGATCAAAGATTTATCCCCAATGACAAGAGTTAGCAATCCAAAATAAAATTATATAGCTTTAATATTTCTTCAAACCCCTCTGAGAATTAAAATTGCCACACTTGTTATTGTAGTAAATTAAAGTAGTGGCATCCTGTCTCCTCAATTTTCTTGTAGATGAAAAGCAATTCTTGTTCAAAGCCAAAAAAGCTGGAATTTTAAGTGCATGTTAGATTCTGGTATACTGGGTATCTCCAGGAGCTCATGCTAACCTGATGCAGGAACATTCTGCTCAGCTGTCTCTTTGGTTGCTTGACTACTAGCAGGAAAAGTCTTCTCTGCTTCAGATGTACTCTGATTCTGTCACCTGCCTTTATTTTTATATCAAGTCTTGACAAAAACTGGAACAAAATGAGACCTCTTCAGAGCCTGAGTATTAGAAACCCTTAAGCTCTTTTTGTGGCCATGCACTTCAGCCTTGTTGCAACTGGAAGAGGCCATGTGCCCTCTCGTGAATCTATGTGGTTTTGTTGTAGCCAGTGACACTGCTGATATGACAGAAAAACTTCATTAAAAGAAAGGATTTGTAGGGAACATTCTGGAAATTCAGCTTCAAATTTTTTGCTGTTTTGTTCACTACTCAGCTGGATGTTTTTCATGACTGAGCAGAGAGGGTTTATGAGCATACTTTGAAAAATGCCATAAAGATGCATTGTAGATTTAATTCTTTACCTCACGATGTCTACTCAATTCAGAGGATCAATGCATAGTAACTGTTGGAAAAAAAATTGGATATGTGTTTTTTAGGTAGAGATATTTTTGGACATTACAGATAGGAATTACACAGTCCTAGGATTTTACTTATATAGACAGCCACAATACAGGACAAATGAGAAGACCTAAAAAATCTATGAAGGTTTTATTTACTCAACAGATTTACTGAGAGAAAGCACTAAGCAGGAATTTCTTAGCATATGTGAAAGCACCTGGGTAAACTTGTATATATAAAGTACTTTAATGGTAGCATATGGATAACCATGTTTTTTACCAACTTCAGTCTGAACACAGATTATTTTCAAATTTTCCACCAGTTTACATAGAAAAAATGATAAGATGAATCACAAATCATCCCTTTGATATTAAGGGATGAGACTACATTTTGGAAGGTATGCAAATCTAAAATAATAAAAACAAGTAATAAAGTAATGCAGTCATCCTCATTAACACTAGGCAATAGCAGATTACTCATCTTTATGCAGGCTAGCACATGAGGTGAGTGAAGCATGTGCTTTGTTAACAAGTCTCAGTAATATGTTCTGAAAGCAAAGAATCAGTAAGAGTCAGAAAACTGGTTCCATTCAAGATTAGCATAAGTTAGCCTGTTTATTAATATTTCATGTTTATGCAGGTAAATGAAAGTGCATGGGTGCACATAGACTTGCAGTATTTGTAGCACAAGTAAAATATTGTTACAATCTCATTCTTCAGATATTTCTGAAATAAGAACGGAAAAAAGTGCTAATCCTCAAGTTTCCTACTGAAAAGATTTTAGTGATCACTATCTGTATAATTAATAAAGATATTGAACAGTACTGGTCCTGATGTGGAGATACACGCCTTGATACTGTTTTATATTTGGACATCGAATCACTGACTGCAGGTCTTTGTGTGCATCCATCCAGCTTGTCACTTATCCATCAAATGTATCATCCCTCAAATCCATCTTTCCTATTAGAGACAAGGATGTTGAGTGAGACCATGCCAGAGCCCTGACAGAGGCTCAGTTGCTCTTAGCCACTGATGCAGATGCTCCCACCACAGAGGCCACATTCAGTCACTCCTGGGCAGCTTATTCAGGTGACCCCACTCTGAGCTGGAAACAGGACTAGGCAATCTCCAGAGATGCCATCCAAATTTAACACTTTTGTGGTTTTCAACTATGCTTGTAATTTTGGGGAGTGTTAAATTAAAGATTATTATTTTGGTAATGTTGTTTTTTTTTTTTTTTTTTTCAGTCCAGACATTAAATTGTAAAAGTGCCTAAACAGATATGTCATCCACAAAGTTGAGAACTGTAAATATTTTTATTGATTATTATTTGTAGTAGGCTGCTGAATGTATGAGTGAAAAAATCTTTGTTTTAAATATGGATTATTTGATGCAGTGTGACTGAAGAACCAAAAGTATGTCACTTCTTCCATGTGCAGAAAACCAAGCTGTTTGGTGAAGCTCTTTATCAACAACAATGCCGTGAATTGGAAAAACCTAAATGTATTCTCACCACTTGCCCAGTTGATTATCATCTCCCAGAAACTGTTATGGTTATTAAAAAATGGATGTTGTAAATCAGGATAAACCAGATTAGTGTGAAAAATCTAATCTAACAGTCATTGGTTTCATTAAGACTTTCTCTAAGATGGTGAGTTTTCCTTCTTCCATATGTAGCAACCCTTTGGACTGAGTTTTGGGATTATAAGGAAAAACTGGACAGCTGAGTTTAATTTATCAATTTTTTTCAATCAGCTACTTTATTTCACTCATGGCCAACTTTCAACTCCTCAAAAATGAGTCAAACACAATTTCACATGAACATGTTAGATCTAACTGTCAAAGAATCATCTCTGTTCCCTATTAACAACAGCTGTTACAATTACAGATTATCTCAGTTTGCATAATGGATTGTTTTTATTCAGCCCTTTGTCTCACAAAATGAAGATCCTATCCTGTACTACCATTACCTTTTCATAGTGTTGGATTTCCAAGTAACACATGCAGTTAGTATCCAGTATAAAGCATAAACTTAGCAAATGTAAAGAGAGAACAGAAGTTTAAATTATAATTTTATTAACCAGAAAGAAGATTATTAAGAGAACAATGTGGCCATGTAGAAGCAAAATAGCAAAGCTCTGGTACTCCTTTAGCAGAAGTTTAAAGCAGACCCTTAGCACTTTTAAAGCGTGTAGTGCCTCTGGGATTGATAGGCCCAGACTTACCTGTCCTGATTTAAACTGCTTAAACTGGGGAACTTTGCTGTTCAATGAAGAGATGAAATGACAGATATTTTCAGAAGGCAGTTCACTCTGATCTGTGTTCTTAGATAAGACTGAATTATTGTAGACACCTATTTCTTTCCATCACTGAAAGTCCCAGGTGATTAGATAACTCAGCCATCTGATAACAGTTGTCTTAGCTGAGTGTGTAAATGTAAGGAATCTAATGTGCCTCTAAATTTGGGTTAGCTGTGGAGGTGAATTTTCACTGGAACTGAGTTGTTCCTCAAGTTCTGCTAGTGAAGAGCATGAAACAAATGCCATCAGTGTGGATTTTTACCTGCATCTCTCTTTGGGATGCCAATCTCAGTGGGTCTAGAAAAGAGGTAGAGTCCCAGCCCCAAACACTTCCTCCTGCCAAAATGATTTAAGAAAAGAACAAGGGATGACTTAAAAATCAATTTATATTCCTTCAAGTGTCCAAAAGTACTTTCTGCATGGCTCCAAAGACTGACTCTACTCTTTCTTTATTTTCTTCACTGACAAAATGCCACAATTCTTTCCTGTTGCTGGAGATAGGCAGGAAATACTTTTTTCCCATGCTGTAAAAATAAAAATTTTTAAAAAGATATTGCCATTGTGAATTACAACTCTGCAAACAACTATTGTTCTCTGCTTTGAAAAGACTGCTACTCTAATTTGCTTGCATTTAAACAAACCTGGAAGGGATATCAAATACAGAAGCTGTGTTTTTACCTCCCTTTTTTTTTTTTTTTTTTTCTCTTTGGTTTGTGTTTGGGTTTGTTTGTTTGTTTTTTATTAAATTCTATCCTTAAGTTAATCTCTTAATGAATTGGACTGGGCTGCTAACTATGCTGATCTTTAATTTTTGCTATTGGCACTTTCAACACAAACATGAAGTCTTTTGTTATTTTGTCTATATCCTGATATTGCCACTACTGTCAGTATGGTAAATTTGTACTGCAAAGCAATTCAGAACAAGAATAAAGAACAGAAAATATGAGTTCAGTTGAATTTCAGAATTTTTGTAGTGCATCATTTAAATGATTCAGTTCTTGTGTTGTTTTTAAGCTTATTTTCTCCAAAACATTCAGCAGTTCACTGGTTGAAAGCTAACTCTTGCATCTATAAAATTTCATGTGCTTGATTCCCAGCTGTTTCAGTAATCTTAAATCACTATCCATTCTTGAAAATTTTGACCATACTTTAACATTTTTAATTCTGTAACTTGTTGTTGTCAAAGAGAGGTGAGAGTTGGAGAAGTGTGGGATCAGCTGAATAACCAAGACAGCAATCAACAACCGTAACATTTGCATAGATCTTGTGTTACCTGAAAACAGAGATCAAGATAATATGTAGTAAATAAATAAAATTAACTTCAGAATTACACACTGAAATGTTGTACATAATTCAGTAGTTTTTTCAGAATTTTTAGTTGATTGAAAATTTTCTTAAAATCTTGCTTCAACAGGCCATATACACTTTAAAAAAATGTAGCCTTCTGTTGAGAATGAAGACAATGTCAAGACAGCAAAAAGACATGAGACCTGAATAGCTTTAACAATTCTTCCCTATCTAAAATGATTTAAATTTCTGCAGAGTCATGCTTTCAAAGAGAATGGGGTGTATTTCGGAGAAGGACGGTTACTGACACAATTTTTTTTCTGCAGAAGTTTATAAATTCTGATGTAGTGACTACAGATATGCAGAATGATTGGTAAACCATCTCTACCAGGAGCTGAAGGGCCAATGGGCTGCAGCCTAAGAAGGCTTGAGAATGCTCTCAGAATTACATGCAAAGTGGTTCATGTGACACAAACAATTGCTTCTGTCAATTCCACCAGTTTTCTGATGTTTTGTACAGATGATATGTTTTCATTTTGTAAACTTACAGTTTCATCCACATTCTGAGTCACTCAGAAGTTCAGGATAGATATGGTAGAAGAGATACAATGCTAAATATGCTTTGTAGACCATGTCTCCTCTTCAATCTTCCTGCTAGCTTTTCATGTTTATTTAGAAAACAGGAAAATAGATCAGGAAAAAAAAATCATAGGAAATGTGTCAGAGTAGTTTGCTGCAGAAAAAGAGAAACAGCATAGAAGGAAGCCTTTTTGTGATTATCAGCAAAGAGGATCTTTACAAAGAGGATATATACAGTGTTTGCTGATAGCAGAAAAATGCCTTTTATTAATTCAAAACAGAATATTAAACTTTTGATCCTCTAATGAACAGGATCTTTATCAAACATCTTGTCTTGATGGACCTTGTCCTTCTGTATTGAAAGTTTTCAGCCAGAATGGATGCAAAGCTATGTTTTTAAAAAATCAGAAATAACTTAAGACATATGATTTGCCTGTTATGCCCTCCAGTGAGTGCTGACAGATGCAGCCATACTGGGACAAACCCCTCTTATTCCAGTGCTGGTCTGATTTCAAGCAAAATGTCTTCTCTTTGACCTTTTGAAACTTAGTGTAACTATGAACATCTCCTGGCTTTTTTGACCTTAATCAGTATTTTGTTAATATATTTTAACCAAAATCGTGCATAATTTTTAATTTTTTAGTCTTCTTTTTCTTGCTCTTACTTTCCAGAAGAGACCTGTTATTTTTCAGGAGTGAAATCTTTCTCCAGATTTGGAAGTGACTTCTTTCACATTTCTATATACAAGTTCATGAAGTATCATGTAGAAAACATGCATAAATAAGAGTGTAACAAAATGGCAAAAGGTGTAAGTGAAGAGCTTTTAAGGAAATAATTATTTTAAAACTCCCTTTATTTCTTTTGCCTCATGCTATTTCATTTTATTTACTCAGAAAAAGAATTGTCACACTAGAAGCAAGGGCCCTCCAAATGAAGGCAAGTAATGAATGAAGAATTAAACTGTCCACTAAGTGGAACAGATTTGCTGATTAGTAAGTCTAAGAACCTTGCCTTTACCTCCTGAAGAACATATGGAAAACAGCCTCAATTCATTCCCAATCTTTAACTGTTGGTGGTATCATTGTTTTTCTTTCTGCATCATCTGTTTCAAATCATCTATAACCTTAGGTCATCTAGGAGGTCAAACAGAAACAGAACTTCACTTCTAAGATTTAAATATCTATGGTTTGGTCTTTACCACTGAAACCAACTGTAGCTTTGTTTTTTAACTTGGACAGACTACCTTCTTTGATAAAAAGCTGTCAGCTGCATTTCTAGTATCAGAGGTTGTATGGGTATGGCTCAGTGGAAACTTGAAATAATGATATTTCAGTTTTTTATTCTTTTGCTATACCTATTAGATGATCACATTTGGTTAATTTAGACTGTGGTCCAGATCACTAACTGGAATATGAACCAACAAATAGAAACACCAAACCTGAGAACTGATTCTACATTTTCAATCTAAAGGGCTTAAAGGCTTCTAGTATTTCAGCTTTCACTAGTCATTCTTCCACACCAAACAAAGAAAGTGGATTTGCCATCTTCTAGCTTCTAGACACAGCTGAAATAAATGAGAAAGAACAAATGTGTGGTGGGTAAGGACCCTTTTTCTCCATTTGTTTTCATGCGTCAAAACCGAATGAGTACTCTGCAATTTACAGCTGAATCAAGAGGAGAAATCAGAGGGAAGACGCATTCTGCAGAAGCTCTAGGTTGCATCAAGAGCTGAATGAGAATTTAAACCAGTTCTCAAAATAAGCACAGAGATAAAATCAGCATAATTTTGGCACGAAAAAGAAAAGGGCTTTCTTTGCTGTAGATTGTTACAGATTGTTACATACAACAGCTCACCTGGGAAAAAATACAAACTATTTTCTGCACAGTATTTACAAACTGAACATAGATGCTCATGGTTCACCAGATTATTGCAAAGATGCTTGAAGATGTGGTCAAGAAGTCATTTAATAGGTGTACTCCACTTATGGAGTAGGTTTAGAAAGATCCTCAGTTTGAGCAGACCATGTACAAGATGGATCATAAATTAGGTACCTTAATACTAAAGCTCTGCTGATGAGAGCAGAAGAGTTGTGTGTGCATGTCCAAAGAAGCCACTGAGTTTTTCCATTGAGGGGCTCAAAATGGACCCATGGAAGTGAATTCCTGAGTCTGACCCATCACTAACTAAAAGAAATAAATCCAAGTCACAAGAAAATAAAACCAAGAGTTAAGTGTGTCAACAGGGCATCTATTCAATGGCTACTTGTGTCAGTACAAAAAGAAGCAAAGGATAAAGTTTATTGTCAAAATTAATTTTGGGCTATATCCTTCACACATTACATTTTGCTCATTCCTGGCTGCTTGCACTCTCTTTCACCTTAATATAAATTATTTGGGTTTGGTTTATTTTTGTTTGTTTTCTTATATGCACAAAAATATAAACTCCTTGAAAAGAGGAAAGTATTGACTACCTTTGGCTTTGAGAGGAAAGATTTCATTTTCCCAGGTGCTTGAATGAATATTCATCTGGTTTTGTTTTGTAATTTTACAAAGAACTCACAGATTTTGAACCTGACCCTTCATCCTGCTGACAAAACTTGGCAGAATTGTTCCAGTGATATAATACAGAAATGCAATGCTGAGTTGTACCTCCCCCTGTGATGTAATGCACCTACAGTGACCTTACAGAAAGTGACTCATAATATAAATTTGTCATAGACATGGAGAAAAAAGGATTGCTTTTATCTGAATGAAAGTAGAGGCAAATCATTATACTGCAAGCAGCCATCTTCCTGCATCCAACAGGACAACAAAAATTATACCGCTAGCTTTGCTTTATCAACAGTGGGAGCTTCTGTCATTTTATTTAATTTGTAGCAATGGATATGTTTTAAGAAGGTTATTTGGGATGTTGTCATGGTTTAGTCCCAGCCAGCAACCAGGCTCCAGACAGCCACTTGCTGTTTCTCCCACCAGCAAGCTGGGGAGAGAACTGGAAGGGTAAAAGATAGAAAATTCATGGACTGAGACAAAGGCAGTTTAATAGGGAAAACAAAAGACACACATACAAGCAAAGCAAAGCAGGGAATAAATTTACTGCTTCCCTAGTGCAGGCAGCTGTTCAGCCATCTCCAGGACAGCAGGGTCCCATCACATGCAGTCCCATAACACGAAGTTACTTGGGAAGACAAATGTCAACACTCCAAATGTCCCCCCATCCCCCTTCTTCCCTCCCCTTTATATACTAAGCATCATGCTCTGGAATATCCCTCTGGTCAATCTGATCACCTGTCCTGACTATGTCTCCTCCCAACTTCCCATGCACCCCCAGTTTCCTCACCAGAGTGGCAGTAAAAAACCAGGAAAGGCCTTGGCTCTGTGCAAGCCCTGCTCAGCAATGACAAAAACATCTCTATGTTACCAACCCCGTGTTCAACACAAGTCCAAAACACAGACCTGTACCAGCCACTGGAAAGAAAATTAATTCTACCCCACCCCAAACTAGCATAGATTTCAAGACAAGTTATTCTGTTATTGGCAAAATGAAGCAGGAAATGGGGTTAGTATCAGAGACAGAGGAAGAAAATGTAATATTGGGAGGTAAAGAGAGTATGGAAATAAATATCCCATAATCAGAATATCAGCTAATAGCTCTCCTCCTAAAAACATCCATGAAAGTTGGGCAGTATGAAACAAAGAAAATCTTAATAATTCCATCATTTAAATTCTGAGCACCTAACATTATTGATTGGAATATTAATTACTGAATGTTAAAAAAAGTAAAAGTCATTCAACTAAAGACACAGTTCAGAACCAGAGTTTCAGTGGAAAAGCTCTGAGTATATTTTTCTTTACACTAATTTCTTCACTGATGCTTTTTGTGGTGCTTTAAATTGTGCATATAGAAAAAAAACCCAGGCAAATATATTTAGAAGTACAAATATGGATGTGTGTGGAAAACTAGGTCATAGTATGAGTGAAATAAAGACAGATTAAATTATACCTGATTTTGATTCTGAAACAAAAACCAGTTACATACTTAGATGTGTTTTGCATTCCATTAAAATCATTGCTACAATATCACGGTAACTGAAAGTATCCATAAGGCTGACCATTCATGCTCTCTCCACTTCCTTGGATTATTGCATTGTACTTTAACCACAATGGATTTAATATTTAATTTTTTAAAATTGTATTAATATTTTTAAATTTTAAATATGTGTCCTTGAATTGTCTGTTCTAATAGAGCTGAATTGCCTACATATTTATAGACACAGAAATTTGATGTATATATATTGAAAAAATTTAATGTTGCTAAATACTGAATATATCAGTTTTTGGTGAGTGGATCAGTGGATTTCTGAAATGGTGGATCACACAGAGGCAAGATTTATAGCTGAGAATTGAAACCTCAATTAATTAGCTTTAATTATTAGTTATTATAGTTCTTATTAGTCTTTAATGTCCCTGAAGAAGACTTAGCTGCTGTACATGTGAATATAATTTCTTTAGCTGGGACAGGTTCTTTTGGACATTTTGATGGACTTGAGGCCAGCATTCTACAAATCCTGAATGTTAAACTTAGAGTAGATTGAGTGAAAGACAGAAAATAAGGCTAGAAGCAATTTTTTCTTGAATGACTCATCTTTAAAGGGTTATTTTTCATTGGTGCTAGGTTTTTAAATGATGAAACAGGAAACCTCACAAACGGCTGTGTGATTTTACTGTGAGACATTGCAGGGTAGGAAGGAACAGCTGGTAAGAGGGGAGGGAGAATGGGGAATGTAATCTGCTTGTACCAGCCCTTATGCTGAAAGAAATTGCATTTAACCATAAATTGGGACTTCTCAGATTGGGTAGATTCCCTAAGAAACAGACTTACCCTTGTATTCATTACTGGGTTTTGTGAGCTTATTGTGTCCCCACCTTTTTTCCACTTCATAATTGTTTCAAGATTCATATTATGAATGAGGAAGCACTGGAAGCCATGGAAAGCAATTGCTTGTCCAAATTCCTGATAAAGGAAGACCTTTTGCATTTGTAGAAGGATCAAAATTTATAATAAAGTACTTTTTGCTTTTGTTAATTTTTGTTCTGGGTTATGATTCAGCCTTGTTAAAGGAGTCAATGTAGTCTTGAAACACTAATGAAGAACCAGAGGAGGGAATATACAAGACCACTAATCTGGCTGGTATAATTCTTATAAAAACAGGAAAATTGGGCATACCTTATCACTTTTCCATTTATGTCGTAGTTCTAGCATATTATATTACACATTTATTCAAATTTTGACTAGAATTAAATGTAAATGTTTGGTTTTAATGGAAACAGAAGACTCTTCCTTATATTGTTACAGAGGAATTCCCAGCTGTAAGCTCTAGTTTATACTTTTTCTTACACAGAAACTCTGTGTTTAGTGAATTAAAGACGAAAGTGCTTGATAAAATTTGCTGACAAGGCCAATTTTTGAGAGATCTCAAGAACTTTGGGAGGCACATAACAATTTTGATAAATTGAAAAAATGGTGTGTAACAGTAAGAGGAAAACCAATATAAACAGAGTCTACTCAGAAGAAAAGAGTCAGATACAAAATACCTGACTCAAAATACAAAATACAAAATATAGATACAAAATATCTAATAAATATAAAATATAGCATAATAACTTCTGGGGTTTTTTTAAGAATCTGGACATTATAAATGAAAGAGAAGGAATGAAGGCAGGCTTTATATCTGGATTTACAAATTAAATCAAGGATAAGCTTTACTAATAACAAAATTCCTGAGATAGAAATGTTTATTGGACACCATAACCCTGTTATTCTTCACTGTTCAACCCTGTTATTTCTTAAACTAAAGCCTGTGAGAAAGCTCTAATGAAATCTAAACCAAATTAGATTGCAGAAAGGGACCTAAGCTGGACATAAAATGTCTACCTTTTTATTGTCACTAGGGAAAGCATTCATGTTCTGATGAGGATTTTACAGTGAAATCTTTGTGGGAATATTTTTGATTCAATGATTGCTCATCTGTCAGCTAAATTTTAAGATGAAAAAGACTCATGTACAATGGCAAATTAGCCTTGGCTAGCAGCCAGCCTCCCATCCAGCTGCTCACTCACTTCCCATCCTCAGTGGGACAGGGCAAAAAGTAGGATGAGAGAGCTTGTGGGCTGAGATAAATTCAAGATCACTTACCAGTGACCATTACAGACAAACCATGTTTGACTTGAGGAAAAATAATTTAACTGGTTGCCAATAAAAATAGATTCAGATAGTGAGAAACATACATTAAACCAACACATTTCCTCCCCCCTCTCCTGACTCTCTTGCTCCCTGGAAGCACAGGGGAAGTGCAGAGCAGAGGTCTATGGTTAGAGGTTCGTCTGTGCTGGTCCTTCCTCCTCACTCTTTTCTTCTGCTTTGGTATGGGTCATTTCCATGGGCTGCAGTCACTCAGGTTAAGTCTGCTCTGGTGTGGGGTCTCCATGAGCTGCAGTTCTTCAGGGAATATCCCCCTGCCCTAACATGGGCTCTCCATGGGCTGAGGTACAGGTTTCTGCTCCCCATGTTCCCTCCACAGGCTGCAGGAGAATCTCTGCTCTGGTGCCTGGATCACCTCCTCCCCTTTTCTCCTCTTTTCCCCATTCACAGGCTTGTTCCTCTCCCTGTTTTAACTCACTCCTCACTGCCTGTGCAGTGTTTTTTACCTTTGTTAAATAATCCTCAAGGCACCTGCGTCCCAGCCTTGGCCCCGTTGCACCCTGAGGTGCATAGTTGGATCCGGCTGTGTCTGGCTGTGTCCAGCTGGAACTGGCTGTGCCCGGCTGGAACTGGCTGTGTCCAGGTGGAACCAGCTGTGTCTGGCCAGAACTGGCTGTGTCCAGCCCAGCTGGAACTGGCTGTGTCTGGCCTGGTTGGAACTGGCTATGTCTTGTTGGAACTGGTTGGAACTGGCTGTGTCTGGTTGGAACTGGTTGGAATTGGCTGTGTCTAGCTGGAACTGGCTGTGTCTGGTCTGAACCGGCTGGAACTGGCTCTGTCTGGCTGGAACCGGCTCTGTCTGGTTGGAACCGGCTGGAACCGGCTGTGTCTGGCTGGAACTGGCTGGGGCAGCCCCGGTCTCCCCTCACGGAGCTGCCGCTGCTGCCGGGCCTGTGCACCTGCAGCCTCCTGCTGATGTACGCACTCAATGAACCAAGTATAACGTCTCTAACAAGCACTAGAGTGAGTTCAGGTCATATCATCTTGCTGTTTTTTTTTTTAATGCTTTACTTTATATTCTTCATGGGTTTTTTTTCATAAAAAGTTATAAATATTTTTTGAGAAGATACAGTACTCCTGAGGTCTGTTATTGGGTCTACTCAGGAACTGTACAGAGAATAAGAGATTAAAAGCAGGGAATCAGCCCAGTGGTTTCAACATATAAAAAGCTTCCCTCCGCAGTATTGGCAAATATCACAATGCTCACCTGTCTTTTGGAAGAGAAAGCCTCAGTGTGGTGCTTGAAAACCTAGGGAAAACATCTTCATAATTTCGTCTAAATGGTTCATAATTCTTTTAAACACAACTTCAATATTGCAGATGTATGGTCACCCACTGTTAGATGCAGAGAGAGTAATTTGATACTATATCCTTTGAAAAATCTTTATATTTACCATTTCCATGGTACATCCATATGTACATACCCCATCCTGGGGAAACATTTAAGGGCTGGACAGGGTTCTGAGCAACCTGATCATGTTGAAGCTGTCCCTCCTCATTGCAGCACCATTGGACCAGATGACCTTTAAAGGTCCCTTACAACCCAAACCATTCTATTTCTATGATCTTCTTAATAATATTAGTAAAATAGGATTTGAATAAATAATTTAATTTTTTTCACTCGAGTTCCTTATGCGTGTTTTTTTTGTAAATAAATAGGTAGGGCACCTAAATGTCTGTTGTGATATGACCCTTACTCACTAACATTTCTGCTTGTTTCCAGGGCAACTGATTTAATTTTTACTCATTCTTACTTCATTCTTAACCTGGTCTGACTGTGCTTTTTCTGTACAATGTATTTAATCAAGGAAAAGACACACATCCTGGCTACTTCTGCTCAAGTCAGGGTACCAATTTTGTTGTATGGTGACAAGAAGTGAGGCAAGGAGGTAAGGCCATGACACTTCAAAGTGCTTCATGCTGTATTAGCAGGGACTAGCCATCTAGCCATTACACAGGACATTACAAAGATTGCTCTATTTCCCATTAATTTCATAAGCCTCACACTGGGTTATCTGTGAATGCATGTGTATCACTTACAGTCACTTTTCTTAATAAATGATTCATATTTAATGGGAATAATAAGTGTTGCTGCAAGTTTCTAATATGATTTTTTTCACTGCAATTTCCTTCTCACTGTTCTTTCAAAACACTTAATCATCCATGATAATAATTAGCAAATTCTTGTTAGCTGAAGGGGAAATCATATCTTACAGTATTTGCACCAGATAAACTAGATCCATTATAACCTGTCTCTGTACTATATTTTGCAGGACATGGGAGATGAATTCCCAAAGCATCAAACTATTTTTTTATCATGAGCCTAAAAAAATGACCTCTCCCGATCATCTACTGTAAATATTTTTATTTGCCTTCAGTAGTAGCACTCTGGTTTAAATGATGAAGGAGGAATGAATTACAAAAAGCTGTTGAACTCCATCATAAATAATGTACAGTACCTGGAGCCTTTTATGCTCTCAGTTATACATGTGCTCCTATTCAATGTATGTATTTAGCATATCAATTAGAGAATTTGGTTTAGTAAGTGATATTTTAATTTAATTGATTCTGAGAACAGTGTAAGTCTCCTAAAATTATTCTGCTTTTGATAGACTTTAGTACAAACCAACAGAAGATGTGAGCGAGCAAGAAAGATGAGTGGACACAGAATTGTAGAAGTGCTGAGATTAGAAGGGGCCTCAGGAGACCATTAAGTCTGACCCCCTGCTTAGAGCAGGGTGACCTAGAACAGGGTGCTGAGAACCATGTCCAGTCTCTTTCTGAACATTTCCAAGAAGGGAGACTCTACAGTGTCTCTGGACATGTTGTGCCACTGTCACACTGTAAAAAGGTTTCTTATGTTCACAGAGAATGTCCTGGGTTTCGGTTTGTGCCCCTTGCCCCGTGTTCTGTCATTGGGTGTTACTGAGAAGAGCCTGTCCTTCTTTTCTCCTTTCCCTTTCATCATGTATTTATATACACTGATAAGATCTCCACTGCTGAGCCTTCTGTTCTCCAGAACTTCTCCAGGCTGTGGAGAGCAGCCTTTTCTCTGCTGTTCTCCTCCTGTTCGTGAAGCCAGACACCTCTTTGTTGAGGGCTATCAGGTTGGTTGACATAACATTCAAGATTTAAGAATGGAAAGGCATTAATTGTGAGAGTATTCTGGCTCTGTATCTTAACCTGAACAAAAGAAGATTTTTACAAAAATTCATATGAACCCTTATATCCAAATGCAAATGGACTACATACCAATATACATAATGAGACCCAGACCCAGCAATTCAGACAGTAACAAACATCCAGTTTTAGAATCAATGAAACTAAAGCAGAAAAAAATATGGTAGAATAATGTTTCCAGAAAGTAGATTATCGGACATATTCAGCAAATATGTGTCATTGCATTACAGAACCACTGAATCAATTGCTTCAAGACAGTATACCTTATCTACTACACCAATTTCTGCTTGATCCTGTGATGATAGGGTAGTGGGTGGTTGAAATTATCCTTCACTGTCTGATTCACACCTCCTTCCGCTGCTATTGCTGAGAAATGAACCCTGCTGAATCGCAAAACTGAGTGCCAAAAAAAAAAATGGAGAGGTACTTTTCAATGAACAGTAAGTAGCAGCAGTGGAATTGTACCTAATGAAGAGAGGCACAGGACCACTGAAGATATCACACCACAGGTGTGTTACTCTGGAGTGATAAACCAGGAGGCTGCCATGATTAGGACAAGTATTGATTTAAGACAGGCACTGATTGATTTGGAGGCAGGCACTTGTAAGGCAGCTGTGTGGCTGTAATGCTCACCCCGATGTTCATCCTGTCCTGGGGAAGACAGAATGAACATGAGTGACCTTATGACAAAGTGCACCAAGAATATGCTATTGCCAACCATTCTGAGATAATTTTATACTCACTCTGATGTCGTAGTGCAGTGATCTAAATTTGTGTGAATTTTAATTTGTTTCATATATATGTTTTCTCTATAAAAATAAAGCTTCCTTTTAGTGTTATTATTTATCAGTGAACGTAAGAAAAAGTGCAATTGTGTCATTGTTTATATATTTCTTTGATGAAATACCTTCTTTTACTCTGAAAACCAGTGTGTCCTCTCTGATACCAGTAACTGCCATTCCACCATTTTTATTTCAAAATGTGATCTAAATCCAGTGAGAACTGGTCTTCAATTTATGATTTTTAAAATTCTGCATCATAAAACCTTTTAATGTGACTCCAGTGGATACATTTTTACCAGTCTGTCAAATACTGTCAAGTGATCTGATAGAATAAAACCAATCCTCTCTCTTCAGTCTGTATTAAAGTTATGTAAACAGCTGTAAGTCTTTAATATATCAATATTCATTAAAATATAAAAATATAAACCCATAAAAATATGTACCATTATTAGAAGAACAAATATTCACTTTCTGTATGGTTAAGTCATATAAGGGGATGGGGTCTTCTTACTGATACTCTTAACTCTTTGATCATTAATTAAAATGGTATTTACTATTTGTTAGTCCATTAAAACCACTTACTCACCAAGATACAAAGAATGATTGAGACCTCTTTGTAGTCCCACAAAGTAGTAGATCTACTGAATTTGAAAGGGATCCCTTTTAGGGTCCAGTTTCTTCATTGTGCAAAGGGATGCTTAGCCCAAAGGAACTTCTGCATATGCAAATTCTGGGTAATGCCACTGTTACTAGTTGTGACATCAATTGTTATGTAATGACATTAATGGTGGACACATCTGTAGAAGAGTAAACAATTAAATGATTCCTAAAATTATAAACTCCATATGTTAATATATTTTTTTTGTCTTAGTCTATTTCAGGGAAAGGAAAGGTTATTTCAGCAATTGTATTTTCACACCATCATGTGAATGTTTTCTGTGTTTGACATTGTGATTTCTACAATTATGCCCTAATTACTTAGTATTGCACTCAGATCCACCAAGGTATTCTGTTACTTCTGGGAAATTATTTTATTTAATTTGGCTTTAATCCAAGATATTATGCAGCTATAATTGTATCAGCATTTTATCTTGAACTATATGCCATGGTAACACTTTATTTTAGAAAACACAGAGAACAATCTAATTTGTATTACAAATACAAAATAAATGGCAATGAAAGTGGAATGGCTGGGTAGATCTAACTATTACATGAATAGACATAATAAGATAGTATGCAAAATTTTAGAAAAATGAGAATTAGGGAAGTGAAATTAAAACCAGAAGAAAAAATAGCATATTCACTGAATCAGAATTCAAGAAGATCTGTGGGACTTCAACATACCGGCACTATTTAATTAATCTTTTTATTTTTTGGCAATGTAAGGTGATATTCAGATTTACATGAGAATTTTCAAAGTGTATTACTCATGTAACCATCATGGACAGACACATATCTTAGATTTAATTTGTCCTGCAAATTAAGTGATGCTTATTGTTGATTTTTAACAACTGGTAGACAAGAAAGTTTAGGCATACATGTCATAGAAAGCAAGCTCAGCTAGTCTTCCTGGAAGACATAATAAGCATATCTATTACAATAATCATGCTGAAATATCCATACATCTGATTAGAGATAAAAACAGATGAATGTGTTTCTCTTTTGTTGTTTTTCAGGATTATGTAAAAGTATGTGGCCTTTTTAAGTCTGCATTAATTTTAAGGGTATCATTCAGATGTAGCAAGGTCTTGCCTTCTGCCTATTAGTCATAGAAAATTGATAAACTTGCAGTTTTTCACAACTTATTTACCACCTTCTGAAAGATGGTTTACTACATTCCCCCTTCCTTCCTTCCTTCCTTCCTTCCTTCCTTCCTTCCTTCCTTCCTTCCTTCCTTCCTTCCTTCCTTCCTTCCTTCCTTCCTTCCTTCCTTCCTTCCTTCCTTCCTTCCTTCCTTCCTTCCTTCCTTCCTTCCTTCCTTCCTTCCTTCCTTCCTTCCTTCCTTCCTTCCTTCCTTCCTTCCTTCCTTCCTTCCTTCCTTCCTTCCTTCCTTCCTTCCTTCCTTCCTTCCTTCCTTCCTTCCTTCCTTCCTTCCTTCCTTCCTTCCTTCCTTCCTTCCTTCCTTCCCTCTCAGATTTCATGTCTATTCTTTCAGAATTGATTTAAAATACCTTTTATTTAAAATTTATTCCTACTTCAACTGTGATACTTCCTGTTTACACAATCCCATCCTTTGTTGTTATGTACAATATGCTCATCTTTCTTGAATGTAGAAGCAAAGTGTTCACTCAAGTTCTGGATTCTGACTAGATTATCTTATGTAGCTGTCATCTAGCTAATTCTTCCTTTTCCTTTTCCTTTTCCTTTTCCTTTTCCTTTTCCTTTTCCTTTTCCTTTTCCTTTTCCTTTTCCTTTTCCTTTTCCTTTTCCTTTTCCTTTTCCTTTTCCTTTCCTCTTGCCTCATTTCTTTGTCAGTCTGGCCACCATACAATCTGTTTGTGCTGTTGCTTTAATTCTGAAATATTTTTTCAAATAAATTTTCATCCCTCTATTTCTCATTTGCAATAGGAAAGAAGCAGAGTTGTATGTGATGTACAGTAGGAAATAAAAAAATCCTCAAGAGCAACTTGGAAATGTCTTCTGGTTCTGCATCTACAGTATTACACCTCTTGACTATTAATCTCCCTGAGGAATTGACACTGAAAGAAAACTTGGATAATTTGGAAAATTGCCACAGACAGCAAACTTTAGCTGAAAATTACTTCTGGAGAAAACAGAATTTTTAAATTCCACCTTAATTTAACTCATAGAGTAGACAGAGTAAAGCTAATATTTCCGAATATATTTTACCCTCACTGGATTTTTATATCTACTAAGAAATATGCAATAATATTACTTTTTATTTTGTGCTACAACTGACTGTAAAACATATTTACTGTTTAGATTTACTGTAAGCTTTCAGACAATATTATTGCCTGAAATCTTTGCTCTGGTAAACAAAACCATAGAAAAAGGGGCGTGTTGGGAAGTGGCATAGTAAATTAAACTACAGCTAAGAGTCTAATCATAATTATATGAAGAAATTATCAGAAGTAGAAACGATTCTCCTAATACATTAGTGTTCAGGAATTCAAACCTATAAATTGGCTACTACTTAAGATTATAGACTTCTTATTCTGCACATAAGCAAGTAATTAACTTTACGTTCCCTTCTTACGACTCTCAGGCTCTTGTCCTTTTAATTATAAGATCCAGAGGGTAGCTTTTATGTTACTATTATCTCTACTAAATTTTGAATAAAAGCTGCATTGAAACTTGATATATTAGTCATAGGTAATAGCCTGCTAGGTTCTTAAAAGATGTAAAGTGCTATTCTGATAAAGTAGCCAGACACAAGGTACTTTTGTTTCCCCTTTGTACACGTACGAACATTCACTTTTTAAAATGCCAGATTGGTAATTTAAAGTAAAAAATTTATGTGGATTGTCTATATTGGAATGTTATAGAAGGGCAATCTAAACTTGTTGATTTCTCATGTTTCTTTATGTTTCTATTCATGTTATCATAGGGCAAATTTCTACACTGAAATACTCAATCATTCAGTATGATATTACGGATTTGTGGAAAAGGGAAATGAAACTTTAAACTTCTTCATATGTCTGAAATACATTAATCTTTTTTTAACCATTATCTTTTTAACCATTAATCTTTTTTTAACTATTATATGCCAGAAATATGTTACAAATAGAAATCATACATTGCAGAGCTGCACACCATTACTTTGATTTTAAAAAATATAAATTGATTATTATTTGCTGAAAGTTTGTCATTGCTGCTTCTGTTAAAGGGAAAAAAAGTAAATAAAAATGTCTAAAAGTGTTTTGAAACTAAAGAAAAAGAACTGTATGAAATGTCAGCAGCTCTGAAGTGCTGAACATTTTCAATCTTTATTTTTCCTAACTAGTTTCTTGAATTCCCACAGATGCAGAGCAAACACATTTCTCAACATTCTTGGGGCCATTCTACTTGCTGAGACTGTTTGCACTTGTGTTAGAAGGCCCTGCTAGGTGGCAAGTTCTTATCTGAAAAATAATCAAAGAACACCAAAAAAAAAGCTTCAATTTTCTAATTTTCAAATGATAAAGATGTTTCTTCCATTTCTTAAAGGCGAGAGACCAAAGGACAGCAAACATAAACAAGACAGCTTTGGTAGCTTAGTGGCTGGAAATTGCTACCAGAATGCCCAGGGTTTGGGTCCTAGTTCAAGGAATGCCTTTGCATTTCAGGTGACAAAAAAGATCTTCTGAAATACTATTGTAACAGGGAGCAGTATCCATGCCTCCTATCCTTTAGCCAGATGTATTCTTCATTAGACTGTGCCACATGCTCCTTTCTTTGATCTTCTGTGTCTGTGACTCCTGCGATTTTCTTTTCAGGGCAGACAGTTTCATCAGAAGAGGCACGGAGATGAATAGACAGGCCCTCTGTGTCCCTCAGAGGGCTCAAATGGCAGGAGTAGCTGGGAGGTGAGCTGACACCCCTTTCAGAGGCTTGAGGATTCCACAGGGCAACCAACAATCTGCAAACTCCACACAGAGGGTGCCAAATCCCAGATCTGTGCTCAGCTCTGTGCTGTGTGTGAATTAACTGCAGCAACTTCTAGGGACCGTATGTGGGACCTGACATCATGATGTAAGGTCAGTGGGTATTGTAACTAGATAAACCAATCTTTCCAAAAATGCTAACAGCACCATGAGAAAATATGAAAATAGATGATAAAGATGATAAAAGATGGTAAAATTAAAAGTATTAACGCTGTCTGCAGCAAAACACTGTATAATAAGCTCTGGAGAGGGGGAAAGGTTACCTGAGGCCTCTTATTTATTGCTATAACTTATATAAAGAGTACTTAAGCCAGCATTGCTTGTCAAAACCATCCACAGAGCCACTAAGTCACAATAAAGACATGTCTACAGTGCCAACCACTCTTAGGGGAAGGGGAGTACAAATATGAAGATCACAGAATGAAAATAGACAGTTGTGCACCAGCCAAAAATTCTCTTGATACTGAAGCTGTTCACTTATGTTTTGACAGCTTTTGGGGCTGCAATGCCCTCCAGCTTTAGGGCTGAATTGAGTGCCTGCTGGGCACTGATTTTACAATTTATGGTGCTTGCAGCAATTACATTATTTAGTGTCAGTGGTGAAAATATGGGAGAGAAAGGAGAAATACAGCTAACCTTAGTATTGTATTTTTTACCTCATGAGAAAAAATCTTCAAAAAATAATTGAAGTATGTTAGGAGGAGAGGAAGATTGCCAGGATAAAAGTTTTTGTTTTAATCAGAACCATACTGCTTTTAGTACTGCTTGATGGCAAAACACTTTAAATAAACAGATATAATTTAGATGAGTGTTCAAATGGTGGCCCTGTTGCTTGACTGTATCATATTTTCAGGTAGGTGAATTGAATAATTGAAGAAGTCCATGGCTGCATTGGTCCTTTTAATATCTTGTAGTTTAAAGGGTAAGATCACTAAATTATTTAGCTCAGTTCACAGATTTTTGCACTGGAGTAATAATGAACAGAATAAAATCACCACATAGTTTTGTTAGTATGTATCATAAAAGGAGAAATTAAAGAAATGTATATCAGAGATATACAGTTATGAGGAAAATTCTGAACAGAAACACAATTTTAATTTCCCCCAAAAGTCTTTTCAGTCCTATGTATGTATTTCTTTGCCTTATATTTTACGATTTTTGAAGTAAGACTAAAAGAATATAGATGCCTTAGGACTACTTTAGGCATGTTTTAAATGCTGACTTTCAGCAAAGCAAAAAAATGAACACTCCATGCCTACCTCCCTTAGTATCTTTTGATGTCTACAATTTTTGTGCATCAGCACTGTGTCTGACAAGGGACATCAGGGCTATTAAGGAGTCACAAAATAGATATTGCCAGGGCTCTCCCCAAAGGCATCTTTGTTGATGGACATATTCAGAATCTCCTAGAAGACACTGATAACACTGACTTCGGAATGATGGGCATGCTGGGACTATCAGAATTTGGGAGATCTCAATCTTAGGCTACCTTTTGTTCAAACCTCCAAGGCTGAAACTCATGTGGCAGCATGTCTTGGTAGTACCAGGCCAGACTGCAGTGTTTGAGCACTTTCCCTATCCTCTGTATTGAACCTGGCCTCTGCAGCTTCATTAAGGATTTCTGCAGAAATCATTGCAGCCAAAGGATGAAAAACATAATTCTCAGGAACTAGGTCTGACTGCCACTACATTTTGCACAAGTATTCCTTAATGCAAAAAACAAGTGTTCTTCCTAGCACCTTTATCACTGGAGGATGCTAGGAACAGCTTCACATTCATCTTATTGCAGTTAGTAATTATGCTCTCCCTGAGGACCCTGAGTTTGCTAATGTGTGGTTGTCCAGATTCTGCAGGTTTTCTTCTGGTGTTTCTGATCACCCACTATCTGATCCCAGCCGTCTGCTGGGAGAGGAGAGCTGACTCATGGAGAGAGAAAGGCCTCAAGCTCTGGTGTCTCATTTCTGGATGAATCAATTAATCAATGGAACTGAAAAATACACATTTGTCCTGAGCCTTTGCCCATTATATTTCCAGTAGGCAGCATAGCTTCTACAGGAGCAATAGAAAAGGGGCCAAAAGCCACATATGTATGTGCTGATTTTGGCTGAGATAGAGTTGCTTTCTTTCACAATAGCTGGTATGTGGCTGTGGTTTGGATTTGTGCTGAAAACAGCACAACCTGTTGCTAATCCAGAGATTTTTTTGTTATTGCTGAGCAGTGCTCACACAGCATCAAGGCCTTTCCTGTTTCTTACCTCACCCCAGTGAGTGGGCTGGTCATGCACCAGAAGCTGGGAGGGGGCTCTCCTGAGACAGCTGATCCCAGCTGACCATATGGATATTCCACACCATATGACATTGTGTTCTGCAATAAAACTAGTGGAAATGATTGATGGGGGGATGAGCTGCTGAGGAACTGAATTGGAATAGGTTGGTTAATACTGAGAAATCATTTTCATTTTTATCACCTGCTTTTCTTGGATTTTATTATTCTGCGTTATATTATTAGTAGTAGTATTATTGGGTTTTTGTTGTTTTCTTGTTGTTGTTATTGCTTATTATTATTTAATGTCAGTTGTTACACTGTCTTTGTCTCTACCCATGAGTTTTATCACTTTTACCCTTCCAATTCTCCTTCCTATCCCACAAGGGCGGAGTGAGTGAACAGCCATGTGCAGCTTAGTTGCTATCTAGGGTTAAACCATGGCAACATGGAATGTGCTGATAATTTCTTCACATGGTGTTCGTATCTTTCCTTTTCTTTAAACTTCCAGTTCTGTAAGTAAAAGCATATTCTCCAATGCACTGTGTGATAGCTTATGTTTCTTACAGCATCAAGGAACCTTGAAAGGAATACAGAACACAAGAGGACTTATGATCAAAGGTTGTGATTACATGCAAGTTCAAGAGATGCATCTCTGCATTTTCTCATCAGACTGTGGGGTTGACTGTTCTGTCACCTGTGGAGTTGTTCGTGATGGTTAACTTTCAGCAGACTGATGCTTTAGAAATTATTTTGTTTGGTCACTTTTGTAGGAGGCTTCTCACATTGTGTCCTGGTACCCAAAAAAATGTAGATTATATTCCATATGGGAATACAAAAGATTCCATGGGCATCTTTCATATGCCCATCTATTATATTTGAAGGGTGTCCCAATGAAGGGAAGAATGATGAATCTGATTCCATATTCTCAGAAGGCTAATTTATTATTTTATGATACTATATTCTGTTAAAGAATACTAAACTAAACTATCCTGAAGAATACAGAAAGGATACTTACAGAAGGCTAAAAAGATAATAATGAAATCCTGTGCCTCTCTCCAGAGCCCCAACAGAGCTTGACACTAATTGGCCAATAAGTCAAAATCATTCACAGCAGAAACCAATAAAACAATCACCTGTTGGATAAACAATCTCCAAACACATTCCACATGTGAGCACAACACAGGAGAAGCAAATGAGATAAGAATTTGTTTTCCTTTTTCTCTGCAACTTCTCAGCTTCCCAGGAGAAAATCCTGGGGGGAGGGATTTTTCAGAAAATATGAATGTGACACCCATCTGCCTAAGATTGTTACTGTCCCTTTAAGCTCCAGGGCCCAAAACCAGAATTGGAGTGTCTTGCTTCAGTTTTGCAGAGATGGGGGATGCTGGGGCTCCTCTTAGAGTCAGGAACACTCAAGGAGGGCTTTCTTTTCATTCTTACAGGGCTGCTGAGAGAGTTGCTTCTCTAAGCAAAGGCAGCATGAGGAGGGAGCCTTTAGTTTCTCTCTCGACTCCTTTGCTGGCCCAGGCCTCCAAGGGACTGCATTTCACAATCCTAAACTGTTTCAGGGAAAATTTCACAAACACTTGTCCAGCCAGGACTGGTGGGGTCGGGGCTGCTGTTTCTGGTGCCCTGGGAGACACTTCTCCCTGCCTTGATCCACAACATGGTAACAACTCAGACCTGCAGTGCGACACCAGCAGGGTCCAGTGGCCAAAGGAGCAGAGAAATTGACACTGTAGGTCCAGGGCTGCCACCACTGGGAGAGGCCCTGCTGCTGGTGTGGAGCCAACATCTCAGTAGCCCTTGGCTGTGTTTGGACTCCAGGTTTCCTTTCCTTTTGTACTTGTTCTCTGTTGGTTGTTGTTTGGACGAAGAGGGAATTTTGTTATTGTGGAAGTTTGGCTGCTGTGTTTTATTTTTGACTCTCTCTCCACCATATGACTGGGAGATCTGCTATTTTGCCTTTGTCCCCTGGACCACACAGTCTTCTATGGAGGCCTCCATTTTGGGGAGGGACTTCTATGCCATCTTGTTTTCTTTGTTCTTGAGAGTCCAGGCCATGCCATTATATTAATTTTAGTCAAACTCATATGCCTGGGGATGTACAGACGTTGCAGCAGAGTTTTAGATAAGCCAACAGATGAATGAATTAGCTAAAATAAAAGTTTATCAGATTAAGGTAGATGTTTGAAGATGGACCTGGTTACCTGAATTCTACACCACGCTGATCTCATTATAACATTGATGCTGGAAATTTTTACATTGTATTTTGTTCAATTAACGTAGAACTTTTCCTTTTCCCTATGAATCAAACAGCCACAGTCCAAATTTGCAAGCTGAAACAATGGGATATGTTCATGTGGCCCTCAGTCAGGTGCTGAGTTTTACCTCAGCTAAGGTAAACCCCTGAGCCAACATCCAGTCACTTAGATGATTCAGTTCCTAGCCTCCTGAATTTCAACTATAGAAGTGATGCATGTCAGTTGTAGTGATGATCCTCTATACCTTTCTGCATTATTACTTTTTTCCAACTAGAGCCATTAAAAAAATAATTAGCAGTCTGTTTTTGGCAGCTGCACACTATTACCTCAGCAGAGAGATTCAGAAATCTGATTTGTGTGTACTGTTTGTGCAGTATAGGAAGCCTTTCTAAAATGAAGATCTGTGCTGTGTACTGCTTGACTTCTGCTGCGTTATTCCAATGCCATAAGAAATATTCATCAAGTATGACCTTCATTTAATTAGTCCTTTCAGTTTCCTCTTGGTATTATTTTTTTAATATATATATATATATGGGGTCTACATGAGTCAGCCTGCAGCCTCTGGTACTTGCTGTAACCTGATGTTTTAATTTTTTTTTATTTTGCTGCTTTCACAAAATTCGTGTATTCTCTCTCTGGTTCTGGTTCCTCATACACTTGTTGTGTTGTTAAAGATTTAGGTCCACAAAGGCTTTAGAATGATAGAAGTCTTGCCTGGGAGAAAAAAATTCTTCTACAAGTTAGGCAATTATAGTAATGTATTTCACACATAGTTTTTCTTACTGAACAAGAATAACAACAGGTGCGAAACAGCACCAACTTCAACTTCTACTTTCTCATGCAAACAGCAGGTTTTACTTTATGACAAACATGTGTAAGGCATTTGCAACCAGTTTAGGGGGGAAAAAAATACAGATTGTCATTAGTACCAGATGACCTTAAGAGTGTCTTTTCAACTTCCCACCGTGTCTGAGCTTCCTAATTAATCATTTGGATATGTTAAAAAAGGACCAAAGGAATATTTGTGTGATTTCCTCACAAATGAGGAAATATCAAATGATGACAGAGAATGACAACATGAATTAGAAAAGAAATCAAGTTATCTGGAAAATTTCCAACAAATGAGACTATATTTACATAGAGAATGCAAATGTATGCCTATACTGATATCAACATTCTTATAAGTCTCAGAATCATAGTATGCCAATATCAACTGTATCATGGTATCACATGTCATGAAAAATAGAAGCATATTACAATAGATATTTTTGGACTGTAGGTCATATTAAAAGAATACAGATTTAATTTCAATGTAGACAACTCTGGATGTATAAAACTAGCTGTCTTAAAGACCTTGACTGCATTAAACATAAACACAATGTTTCCACATGACCAGCTTTCTTCACAAGCCCTGGGAACAGTTCTCTAATGTCACTTCCATTCCAAACTTTAAAGACATGAATCTTATGTTTCCTTTTCTGTCATCGCAGATTTTTGACCACCTAAGGCCTCTTTTTCAGCAGTGGACATAGCAATTTGATTTGCTGAAACACACCAAGAAATGCTGTGAGCCAGACTCCCTGCTCCCCTAGTTGGGCAGAGCTAGCTGCAAAAAAAAGTGTGAAATAATCAAAACAGCTGAGAAAACACAACACAGTCTCCCTGGTCAAATAATATTTGCTCTTTGAAAGCAAAGAGTTGTGTTTCAGGAGCTGCTGGCTATATACAGACAGAAAAATGGCAGAAAAGTGCTTTTCCTTTAGAGAGGCCCCATTTCTGCCACCTTTAACTCTGAGCAGCGGAGTAAACACACACAGTCACACTTAGGAAAAAAAGTGTTTTAGTAAGAATGTTTTGTTTCAGCTACATTCTGTATAACTACTTTTAAAGTGAAAAAAGGCATGGACAAGTCTGTGGAGAGCACTGCCCCTTTCTTGAGTGAGCAGCTATATACTGCCACATTAGGAAGACAAGTGCACACAAAGTTTTCTTCTTGCCACTCCCCTCCCACGTTGAAATTTTGCATCTTTCTGTGCAGAAGTGTTAGTTTGTGTCCCCAGCTTCTTTGGACTCCCCACTGAGGAAAGTTTTAACCCTGGACCTGGATATCAGACTTCCAATCATGTTTGTAAATAAAATGGACTCTGTGTGCATTGCATAGTCATCATTAGTTTATGCTTACAAGACTGTATTTTGAGGTGGTAGTCCAATACCTGCAGAGAAGTTTAGCCTTTTAAAATTTTCTGGGGAAAACACGGGAGCTATGAGCTTTCTGGTATCAAAGAGCTTAAAATTTCTGGGTGTCATCTTTGACCTTGAATGCCTTGTAGCGCTTCTATTCTACCTTAAATGCCACAGGGTATTTTAATGCTCAGTGCAATCAATATGCAGTTTGTTGATTTTAACTACAGCCAAAACACTGATCTGCTTCTCAGTTTGAGAAAGGGCAGAAATAGAGTAATGCATATTTTTTCTCTATTTAACTGAAAGTGATTTGTAAGAGATTTAGAATTATGTAATGCCAAAGTGACAGAAAGTGCATTCAGCATATAAGCACCTTTGTAATCCTACCCAGGATTGCAATGTTATTTGCAGCAATGAAGATAAAATGTAATTCTACTGAAATCAGATGAGTTATTCTCAGGTACGTGGGTGGCTGTAAAGCACATAGAATGGTGTCACGGCCTCCAGACAATCAGATTTTTAGTATTTAATACTTGATAGGATACAAAAGTAAGTAAGACTAGCTATGCTTTGCTATTTCCGGAGTCAGAATTAGCTGCTCTTATTGTAGCAGAACAAAATGAGAACAAGAGAACTAGAAGAACAATATTTTCCTCCCCACAAAAATATGTCCAGATATGGTTTTGATATTTAAAGAGAAATCATAGCAAATTTATAAACCAAACAGAAGAAATGCAAGTAACAAAGAATTTAAAACAAAATTACTCTCCTGTTTTCAAACCTTTTCCATGAGACCAAGTCCTGAACTTCTATTAATGTTTCAGTGTGTCAGTGCAGACCTTTGAAAGCTCTTTAGGGGAGGAAAAAAATTACAGAGTGGCTTGACTAGGAAAGATGTTTCTGGTTTCCCTTTCTTAGTAACTTAACAGAGAGTGTTTGATAAAAGGATACTATAAATGTAGGGCCAGGAGTGGAAGGAAGAGAAAAATCCCTTTTTTGAGACCCTTTATGTCCACAACTGTGCTTCCCAGGAACATGAGAGCCTTGTTAACACGTATCACAAGCTGACAATTACAGCCTGACCTGTGCTGGCAGTGTAGGAGACATTGCAGAGCTGGAGCCAGAACAGGACAGAGACAAAAGGACGAGCTGAATCCAGTGACATGCACAGCAATAACTTTCATCACTCTCAGGTATGAAGATTACAAAAATATTGGATTCTGCTGATGCTGGGGCTCCCTAACAGTATGTTGGTAGAAGCCAGGAGATTTTTATTTGAAAGTCATGTCTGAATATTCAACGGAACAAAATTTCAGGGCCTAATGCTCTGTTAGTCTTCCAGAATAGCAGAATTACTGATGCATACAGAAGCTAAAGAAATCGAAAAGATAAACTGCCTGGGAACTGAAGCAGAGATAGTTATGAAAACTAAAGCCTTTGCTTTTAGTAGTGATTCTCTCTAAGAGACTCTTTAATTGCTTTGTTGAGCAATTCTGCAGGACAGTAATGTTTAACATGTGTTGGCTTGCACAATTAAGACATTTTGCTTGTGCTCCTAGTACCTGGGAAAGCTGACTGAGTCTAAGCAACTAATTTCTAATTCGATTATATATGACAATATTAGCAGCCCAGATGTTTATTCTAGATATTTAAATTTGTTTATACTTTCTTGGGACAAAACCAGAATGCAGTGGAAACATGGCATGTTTAATTAATTTCAAACTTTCAGCTTATTTCCTCTGCTGATGCTCACCCTGATGTTAGGAGTCATGTACTGTGTTTTTCTTGGAACCCATTATTAGTTAAAGTATCTGATACTTATTTTCTTCTACTTTATTTTTCCTTGTTATTCTCAGATATAAACAGGCTGTCTTTCAGAGGCATGGGTTCAAATCCAGCCATATAGTTACATCATTTGCAATATGTCAAGATTTGCTCCATGTTCTCTTCTGAAATCGTTTGTTTGGATGTTTGGATCCCTGTTTCATATTAGCCTCATTAATAGGCATGTAATTGTAAGATAATTAAGAAATAACTCTTCTATCTCAGAGCAAGTTGTATACATGCATTCCACTTCTATGTTTTTTAATTATCCTATAAGAAATCCTGCAGTTATCATCCTCACTTTATTAGAGTATTTTGTTTTCCTTTTACATCAAATAAATGAAATTTACATGGAATAAATAATAGACAACTTTTTTTTTTCAATTAATTATCAAGTACTGTTTTCACAAAAATGTTTTTTCCTACTCAACTAACTCTATAGATTGTCAGATTGTATTAATAAAATTAATTATTTGCAATTTTGCCCATTATTTTGTGAATAATTTATCTGGAAATAATTGGTCCAGATTCTCAGATGCTTTTAATCAGAAGAGCTCTACTGGAACCCAGAGAATTTTACTGATTAAAACGAGCTGAAGATTTGATCCATCTGCTGTCATGGTGGCCTTAATGTTGAACATAGGCTTTAACATAGTATTAATTTGTATAAGCTAAAATTGCTTTACTTTTATTTCTTATTAACTTTCTTAGCATGAGTACTCTCACAACCATAATGGTATCTTAAAAATATAGCATTCATTTGAGTTCTAAATGGCTAAAACTTGAAAATCTTTTCAATAAGGCATCAGTTGCTCAAGAAAACATTCACTTCAAAGAAAACCACAGACAAACCATGTTTTAGGAGCAGCACAAGGACAGTCACTTTCATATACTGATTGTGACACTTAATGTCAATGACAAATCCCATGCTTTCAGTTCCTGCTCTCTGTTCTGTACTTACTGTTGCAAGATTCACAATCAAAATAGTTTTGTCCTGGCCTTCCCACAGCACCACAGTGAGGAACATCACAGCTGAGAGTGCCTTTGTCCCAAATGTCTTCATTCTACCAGTAACAAATGCTGTGACTGAGCAGCTGCTCCTGAGGATAGCAGGTGTATCAGCATCTCAGCATGTGCATTAGCTAATGAAGCTGGGTGATAATTTTAGCATGTAATTCAAAAAGATCACAAAATTCAGCCCATGAGCTTTCTGGGTAACGCTCTAACTTGCAAACTGACTAGCAAAAGTAAAGGATTAAATTGTGTAGATTTCTATTGTATTGTAAAAGCTTTTCAAACAAAAATGGAATAGTAAATAGTTTAGGAGAAGTGAAAGGATATTTTTGACCAAGACTTCTAGAATGTTCTCCTTCATTAAATTTCAATAAATTTCTTTTTCTGTCCCATTGTCACAACAATGGTGAAAGTGAAATAAACCATGGCATGAAGAACTTTTAACAGCATTTTTAAGGCTCCATTTTTGCTTCAGCAGGAAGGACAATATCCTTGCAAGGAAGTGCTGAGATTGAAAGTGTCAGAATTTATTTATAAATGCACTTCCTCAGTTTTATTCATGAAGCTGGAAACTATTTTGTGGGACTTCATGTGAGTGAGTAGGGAGAGGAGAAAAGAATAGGATTCTACAGAACGGGTAATAAATAATACCTAAATAAAATAATTTTTTAAGAGGTAATTGGTAGCCAAGGTACCAATGGTATCCAATTTCCATGTTCTTTCCTGCAATCGGAGCTTAGCATAAATTACCAGTATCATCCAACTATTTTGTTTAAGAGTGACCTGCTAAATATTGAATAATTTTTTTTATTGTTGACCTATGGCAACTTAGTGATTACCAATGGCACAGATAAAATTTCTGATTTATATTACTTAAATTGAATTAATTTAATGATGAAATTTATTGATGCATTTGATATTGAACATAATGCCTGCTTCATATTGGATGTCAGGTAGAAGGAACTGAATAAATATTTTTGTTTTATCTGTAAATGTTTTCCTTCTTTTTTCTTCAAGGAAACGAGTATTTCCTTTCTCTACTGTGTTAGCCTCCTTATGGACGACCTTCTTGTAGTAAAAAAATATCCTGATACTTAGGAACATGATTTTATGTGTGTGGACTTCAGCTTGATTAAACAGGAAGCTATCAACCTAGACCTGTATAAAATAGTTGTATTCAGCTGAGAAGCTGATTCCGGAAAATCCAGTGATTTTGGGGTTTTTTTTATTTAGAATGAAATAAGGCCTTTTAATTTTTGTAACTATCTTTTGTTTTTGTCTTTTCAATTGAAAACAATTTTGTCTAATAATATGAGGCTTTCTAAAATATGTGGTCAGAGAACGAGAATAACATCGGAGTGGAAGGAAGTGAAAGACCAGAAATGCTTCCCAAGAGTCTTACTGAATTTACCTTTCATTTCACTGTGTTTCTGAGGATTTGGGAGAGAAAATATTGTGCACTGATCTTTTTTGCATTAGCTAACTGCACTCCAGTAGAATTTTGCCCACTTCAGTGCCACATATCTCAAGTAATTTCATTTTACTTTCAGTGAGTGAGAATTATCCCAATTACTCTGCTTTTGGAATGAAAAGTCAGAGAACTTTTCATCAAAAAACATGCCCCATAAATACCTGATATGGTAGTTTCAAGCTTTTCAGCCCTGAAGCTTAATCCCAAAGTGATTTTAACTTTCCCTTTGTAAATGTCACAGCTATGGACTCCTGTACTGTAGGAAACTTGCTTTCCCTTGTTCCTTTCTGTAACAGTTTGAGAACTGCTGACCTCATCATCACCAATGTAGGATGTTCGAATTTACTGTTTGGAAATGGTTGACTGAAAATTTGTGTAGTCTAAACAATTTTGTTTTTAAATTTATTTTATTTAGCAATATATTCTTCATCCTAGCCATCTGTAATAAAGGTGTGTTGCTGTCTAATGAGATTTCTAGTATTAAACAGTAGAGACATTGTAGTTATTTAAAACAGCACCCTCTGCAGAAAGTGATGGTAGATGTTCTAGAATAATTAAGTTTACCAGAAGAATCAAAAACCTGCTTATCTGGCAAAAAAATTACAGCCCATGCAAGACCAGAAAAGTAGATTTACTCTTCAGAAACACATGATCAATAATAAAATGTAGGGCAGAGAAAGTATCTGAGAGGGTGCTTTTCCAAATATTTTCATGGTTGGACAGTTTCTAACTTTCTTGGTGGATCTTAACAAAATAACTGCTGACAATGTCAAAGGCAAGGATTATATAAGATGTAATTTATACAAAATAACATATTACCTATGTATATTTTCAATTGTGAAAGGTTTTATTGAAACACAGTCACTCCTTTTTCTGTGCCTTCATGAACATGATAGAACTTTTCTGCTGGTAGACTTGTAAATATGGGGAAAATACAGAAAATATCAAGAGATGTCAAAGATTTTTCTGTAAATCATGTGGTTAATAAATGAGCAAAACTGATACACACCTTGGTATGGGCAAAAAATGTTTCTGAAAATTGTATTCATGCTCTTCATTTTATCAGTACATTCTCAGAACCTAGTTTTGTGATGTTCTTAATGTGTTTTGCATTCTTTCTTGCTTTGATACATGACTTTGCCACTTTAAAGAACTACTCTGATTTTCTAGATCACTTAATATCTTTTTCTCTGAAAAAACTCTTTATTAGAAACTTAATAAAAAAAACTAAAAAGCACAAGACTTTTAAAATTATGAAAGCATATAGGACCTAGCAATTGTAGTTTTGAGGAACAGTGAAAATTAAGCTCTTTTTGTGTGTTCTTAATATTGAATTTCTTAAAAGTATAGGAAAATATATATGAAAAAAGTGAAAGAATATATCCTATAAGGCACTTTATGTATAATGTAGAAATTATGATGTCAGCCTCTATGGCTGTTACAATCCAGTTATTAAAATTGCTAGAGAGATGCTTCTGCCTGAATTAAGGTGCAAACAGGACTGCTGAAGTCAATAGATGGATTTCATTTAGCACTAAATGTGAGGGAGAGTGAGAGAGAGGAGAGAGAGAGAAAGAAATAGAAAAAGGCAGGGGGATGGGGGGTGGAGAGAGAGTGACAGGAAGACTAATTATGTAGAAAATATCACCACTCTTTGGATCCTGACGATCCTGTTGATTCACTTCTGGTCTTCTCGGTGGTGAGGGTGCCACAAAACACAGAGTTCAGAGGGTTAATGTGTATTCAGGCTTGCTGGGAACACCCAGTGCCATCTCTTGCCATGGATTCTGGATTGGTTGCATCACATTGCATCACGCGCAGTCCTCTGGTGCAAGGCCTCAGGAATGAGTCTGGGGGTGCTTTGGGGTCTTTGATGGTTTATGATCCCTCCTCAGCTGCCTCTCATGTGAATGTCCCACGTGTGTGCGTGGCCTTCCCAGGATGGGGGGATTTTACAGCCAGTAAGAAAATCCAGTCTGTGCAAGGGAGGATGGGTGTTTACCACATCCCCAAAAGCTCTCTTCCTCTCCCCTTGGTTTGAGGGCAATGTGTGCAAACCTGGCCTCAGCAAATGAGTCTGTGGGCTATGGCCTCCCCCACCCCAGATCCAGCCAGATCTGGTTTTCAGGACAGCTGCTGGGTCTGCCTTTCCTTGTGGATACATTCTTCTCCCTCAGCCTTGTTTACTTTTCCCCAACCTGAGATAACTGGACAATAGAGTCACTGTTAGGTGGCATAACTCACAGTCCAGATCCAGTCAAGAGGCATGTTGGGGAATATGGGAAGAGTGGGCTTCGGTGGTCACAGCTCCTCTATACAGTTTTGCCATAATGGACACAAGTCCTTCTTAACAATGCTTAAACCACTAATTTTCAGTCAACAACAGTGATGCAATATTACAGATATGTGCTGCTGTGGTTTTGGCTAAGATATACAAGTGCCAAAGGGGGTAACAAGGAAGAGTTGTTTGTACACACACTTATTAAAGATGATCCCTAAATGACTGCCACATTTACCCTTCATCTTGATACAAAGGATGAGTTTCCCAATCAGCTACAGAAAGCAGTACAATTCTACTAGGCACTAATCTTAGACTGACCTTTGACTTTGATTTTATATCCTTAACACAAATGTACATGCATTCCATGCTGGAATATAGACCGACAAATGTGGTAATAATTCTATTGAGCATTTTTGTACACTTTGCTTGGAATATTTAACCAAAGCTTAAAAAGACCATGCTGAACATGTATTTTCTTGGGTTGAGTATTATATGTGTGTATAACTTCAGACCACTTCAGAGTACTATTAGAAATACAGCTATTTCTGTGTCTGCCTAGTTAGGTCAGCTGTTGATATTGAATGTAATGAATGTACAGGAGGAATGAACTCCTGATTTTCACGTAATAGCGGCAATACTTGAATTTTTAAAATTCTATTTCAGTGGGACCTGACTTTTTCCCAGGGTCTGTCTCCTGTCAGTTGCATAATCCTTATTGAATCAACAATACTTTGTTCACATTTATTTAAATTGCTTACTGTATTCTTACCTCTTTCACACAGGTGATGTACACATACAGTTAAATTTGGACTTCCTTTGGAGGAACCTGCTAACTTTAAAGTAGCTCTTTTAAAGACTCAACGACTCATGGAGTGTCTCAAGTTGGAAGGGACCCACAGGGATCATTGAGTCCAACTCCTTGCTTCATATAGGACCGCCTAAAAATAAACCCCAAGCTGGGCTGAGGAGTCATCTGGTGGATTCTGTGTCTGGTTAAACATCATATTGACAGATTTCTGTCAATTTGTGTCTAGTCATTTCTTGTGATGCAGTCTCACCTGAAGCACGTCACCTCCTTGGGCCCATGGCTGAATGCCTCCATTAATCATGATATCCGCATTAGTCAGACACTTAGGTCACCCTTGCTAACAGCTAAATGTCAGCAGAGAAAATTCCCTGGGCCTAATGGAACTTGCATTTAGAACAGTAATATCTAAAAAACCCTTCAGATTCCCAATGTTATGGATTTTCTCTGTCAGTAAAAACCCCATCTTTTAATGCTTAAACACCGTCATATTTAACCTTCCTTTAGCTAAATGGAAATGTATTGTTTTCTGTGAGTATGTATTAGCTGTGGTTAACAAATATTACTTATTATCTGTGTTTTAAAGTTAAGCCTAATGTTGTACAAATATATAAAGGAGAATCATGGAGAGAAAGTTCTTGTAAATCAGAGGAAATATGCATGGGTATCTCCAAAACTGGGGCACACCCATAAAATACGTAGTGTCTGAATTATATCAATTATATCAGTCAAATTTGATTTGCTGTACATTCAACATGTATTTCAGTAATATACCAGTTTAGAGAAAATACAGCAACTGATCATTTATTACACTAACAAAACCACTTTTATTTGTGCCAGGAATAACTGCATATTTTCAGCAAGAAAAAAAAAGGAATGGTTTTCTGTGTAAATAATAGATAAAGAACAACAAAAAAAGCATAATCCAGCTATCTTCTCTGCAGGGAAAAATAAACCCATATAAGCCAAATTTGTGTAGAAAGACCCATTAGGCAGGAAGTTAGTAAGCCAGAGTCTGTCATATGGCTCTGAAGGGAATAAGTTAATGTTGGGAGTTCGGTGCCTTAAATAAGAAATTGCGGAAGGAAGAATTTTCATCATTTCATTATTTCTCATTAGCAATTTACTCTAAAAACACTTTGGACAAGAATTCTGCAATACTAGTGTATAAGCTAGAAGAACACTGATTATTGTAACAAAGTTATTGCTATCAAGAGGCTCCCCTATGACTCCCAGCACTTCCACTCGAGAGTGTTCCACGTTCCCAGGGGATGGTGTCACTGCAGGGGTGCATCACTTCAATAGACACCAGGAAAAAAGAATGAAGTCTTGAGTATCATCTGAATGAAGGATGAATTCTGAATGTAGTTATGTACAAGGAGATTTGTAAGCTTCAGAAGTCTTACACTTTCTGGGTACCGGTATGGTAATTTACCATTTCTGTTTCATTAAACACTGCGGTCCATGCTGCCTCATTTTTAGGCACAAATCTGTATTTTGAATGCCTGAAGGAGTTAAGATGCATGTCCTTCCTGATAGCAAAATGTGAAAGTAGTGGAATGTTCTGGATATCCTGACACACTGTGTATGGAAAGTGTGCCTCCCAAAACTAAAAAAAGTGAGTAAGGTTTGTTTGTCATATAATATCTAACTGTAAATCTAGCACTGCCAAGTGCAGCACTAAATTGTGTGCCTAAGTGTCAAATGTACATGTGGCTTATAAGCACACACAGTTCTTAATCTTTTCCACTGAAGATATTGCCAACTTTTCCACTTAGGTAATGCTGGCTGCCTGAGACCATATTTACATGTATGCTCATTCACAAGATGATTTTAACTAGTGTATGTCTGATATTTATAATATGGCTACTGTCTGTATTTTCTAATTATTCTTGTCTTTGTCTTTATCTCCTTTCAATCAGGAAATGGAACATGAAAGAACTTTTAAATGAAGCAAGGTAAAGTGAGAATGGGATCAGGGATCATAAATGAGAAAAAAAATCAGTGCTGGAAAAGCTTTGTACAGCAAAAGCCCTTTATCTTGTAATTTAGGACAGGTTTCTCTAACCCAGTAGAAGTCAGATCTCCTTAGGTATTTTGAAAATCCCACTTTATCTGTCTCTACAAGGCTGCTCTCAGAGATAGGTATGATGTACTGCTGATTGCTTATGAAGACCTAAGGACTCCAAAAAGAACATGCCTGATAGAAAGCTTTTGTGAAAATTACCCGGCTCAGATTTCCTGGAAATACAGTCACAGTAGTACACAGAAGTGTAAAGGACTACTGGTGTGATGCCACTCTCATCAAAATGAGAGTTACACAGTGATGGATCACTCCATAGAAATACAGTGGCAATATTCTCGAGAGAGATTCAGTGATGCATGTATTACAAATCAGTCTCCTGCAAGGATGACTGTGCATGGCAAACTTCTGCAGCATAAAGTTCAAAATATCAAAAAATGGTCTTTGATATTTGTTGTGGACTGTGCAAATATTTAATGGTTTTACTCACCGTTACTGTACATTGTGTTTTTTCAAAAAGGAGTAGGCCAGGCTGTCGGGAGGAAGGCTGGGGGTTATTTTGTTTTGCCTGCTGCACACTGGATTGCTGTGCTGCACGCTGGATTGCACTGGGAGCTGCCTGCAAGAAGGGAAATGCTTTTTCCAGATAGTAACAGGGCTGCTTTGTGGGAGAGTCTCTTCAGATGGTGAGGTGGGGTGGGCAGAGTGAGAAGGGAGGAGTATGAGTCATCTCAGCAGGTTAAATGCCAGAAAGGGCAGGAGTCATCTCAGCAAGGGAGATTGCAGGGGACAGCAAAAAGCAGAGGGGTGGATGGCTGCTCTGGGGTTAGGACAACCCATGGGTTGCTGTAGGACTTGAAGGCTGAGAAGGGTTGAACTTCTGTTCTTCACAGACCATCACAAGTATAGTTCAAGAAGAAAAATTCAGCAGCCATGCATCTTCTCTTTCCAAAGTGGTGTTAAACAGGACATAGGCTTGAACTCTTGGTGGTCAGTGTCACTGACAGGGAAGGGAGCTTTTGCCTTCCCTTTGTGCTTTGTCTGGCTCTAGCTTCCAGTTTGAAAGGAGCCTATACTCCTGTGTGTGGGATTAGCATGTTCCTTTCAGCCTTACATTTAGACTTGGAATCCTTTTTCCACCATCTTCACAACATTGTTGGTATTTTTACACCATGGAAAACTAGTAATTGATAGTAATGACACTTGTCTTTTCCCTGCTTCATTTTTACGGGTAGTTTTGGTCAAAAAAGTTTCAAAATGAAAGCATATTGACTTCCACATGCATATCTTTTATAGCATATTGCTGACCTCTTAGGAAATGTATTTCTGCCTTTTGACTCTTTCTATTGTATTTATGAAGGGGAACAGAGAAAACAAACAAACAGAGAAGATTTTGTTGTATCTTTGACACTTTCCCTGAGCGCTTTCTCTCTGAGTTCCACCTCAAAATTATGTCTGGAAAGTGGCAAGAATCAATCCAACACTACTGTCAAACAATGCAGGGGTGTAAGTCTGTGCTCACTACATAGGATCCAGAACATGTTTTTCTTTAGGCAAAGAGCAAAGCAAAGCAGTTTGACATAAGGATAACTCAGTGGAGAAAAGAAACAGGAAAAGCAAAAAGGAGACAGCAGGAACCAGAATCAAATCATTGGGGCAGACAGATTAGAGCTAAAAGTAGGTCAAAACAAAGAACACAAAATGAAAAGGCGAGCATATTTTTAGGGGGAAAATTATAATAATTTTACTATATATATTCATTTGTAGTCATGTTTTGTGGGATGATAAAAATGCAAGTCAAAGTTGCAGTAAATAAACAGGAATGTGGACAGAAAGCAGGAAGATTTGAAAAAGTCAAAACCTCAGTGACATTCAAGACTGTACCAGGTGTTTTCTCATATTGCATATATATTTTGTCTGGAATGATTAGCGTGCAGGCAATCTCAGAGAATTCAGGTACCTGTGACATTTTTTCCCTTTGAGGCCATTAGGGAGTCTTTCATTTCTCTGTCTTCCCAGTCTATGAAGCCTCTGGAATAAAAGTCCAATGTCTAGATGGAAAGACAGATGTGCAAACACTTCACAAATCAGTATCAACCATATTTTCCAAACATGCATGATCTAACTATTCACAGATAGATGGACATCACGCACCATTTCTTTGTACAGGCAATACATCAAGATTTCTCTCTGAAATGTCTAGTGATGGTGGTACAGTCTTTAAATGTATTTCATTTTTATGTTGGCAGCAATTAGGTCCCACACTTCAGGTAAGGACATAGCGTAGAGCTGGTTCTTAGTAAGTATTTTGTTTGTCAACACTTGTACCCATTGTATACAGCTAGATATGACTCAGCCTCAGTGTTCAGTTCAGAAAGCTGGAAACTTTCTGTGACAGATCAGCTGTCTGCTAGAGGAAGTTTGTCAGCAAATGGTCCTTTGTTATGAGGACATTTTGCAGAGACAATTTTGTTACACAATAATAAACACACCATACTGAAAGGATATTATCCTGCTTTTCCTGTCTTAGTAAATTCAAGGATGCTCTTCATCTTGCACTCTGAGAGGTATTTTGTTTGAAATTTGCATGTAAAACAAATATTGTTCTGCCTCTGGTTTCACCAGGGTGAATTTCCATTTGCTACAGGAAGAAATGCCCCTATACAGATGCAACTATTCTTTTATCAGCAATAGTATAAATTGAAATTAATTATGTTTAGTGCACATGAATTGAGACTAATGCTTATGTAGGTAATTGTTCCTTAAACCTCTAGAAACATAGCTTCTGGTGAAAGAAGTTTCAAGGAAAAAGATATCAGCAGGCCAAAATGAACTAATCCCAGAAGGTCTTTGTAAAGAACTTCTTGTTGTTAACTTTTAGTGAAGAAATTAGTATATTGACTTTAGCTTTTAATAATGTTATGTACAAAATAGCATGAGGAGTGGAAACAGTTCCTGTAAGAAAAGAAGAATGAAGGCAGAGATTAATGTCAGTGACAGCTAGAGAGGTGTTGAACCATGAACCATGGTGGTCACAATCCATGAAAAACTTGTTAAAAATAAGTCAAAACCCAAGAGATTCCCATCCCAGTACAAAAAAAACGATTCCTTAAATAGCTGGGTTTAGCACATCTGAAAGCTCCAATAATGTTTGTTCTAGAGGAATGCAACTGAATAAGCCATGAAATGGTGAAGATTGAGATTTTTTTTGCCTGAGATGAGAGCAGGCTGTCCTAGCACTGACTGTGTCCTTGTTCATCACAAGGTGTGATCAAGCCACTGTAAGCTGCAGAAATTTCCTTTACTGTTAGCTGTGGCAGAAATAGTCTGTTTCCACAAAGGTTCAAAAATGCACACGTTCCTCTGTCTGGATCATCATAGACAGAATCAGTTCTTACAAACTGCACATCTTGTAAAGAGCTATGTGGGAAGGAAGTGTTACTCTTGGTAACAAGAAAAGTTTTGTAATTTTTCAGACTACAAGAGGTAGGATGATCACAAGCAACAGAAAAACACTATAGAAGTAAAGATTATAGAAACTGAATTGATGAAATGAAATTGATGAATTGATGACACCTACTTAAAATTGAAGCCCCGGACAAAAACCCTCAGAAAATGTCAAGTGTGCCAAGCCCTTGTTTAGAAGATCACAGGATCACAGGTGGTTTGATAATTCCACACAAGAAAGCAAGGTAAATTTTATTAGACTGGGATATCTAAAAGGAAGCAGAACCAACAGGGGTTCCTGCAAACCAGAAATATACATGTGATTCCATGTGACTAGTCCAAGGTTGGAACACCTAAACTGAATTGGGACATGATTCCTCATTGTTTAAATTTAGAAGAATCCTAAGATTTTACTACTTAGAACATAAAGCTATCTATATACATCTATAAAAATATCTCAAGAAACCAAAAGAACTGAACCAGATTTTCTAGTATGTGCAATGGATCCCCTGGAAAGGTTAGGTTTTTGTCACAGCATACAGAATTCATATTTAGGTCCAAAGTGTCAATCTCAATTGTTTCTTTTAAACATTTTTTTCTCTCATCTGCCCCATGAGAGTATTAGGGCTGACCTGAACATGTTCTTTAAAAATTTAGTTTATAAAAAATCCTATTTTGAAAAAAAAACAAAACCAGAATTTTGCTTGTGACATAGAAATGAAGCAATAGTAAAAAGAATAAAATAAATAAAACCAGGAAAGATGAAAATGCTTAAGGCTACTCTGAGTAAACATCAGGCAATCTGTTTATAAAGAGAAAGAAACAAGATATTACCACCATGAAGTAAAATAAATTGCTCAAGCACAATAAATTCACTCCTTGGATGAATGAAAAAAGAGAAGCAATTTGATAACTATGAATTGAAATGGTCTCTTCTTAAAGAAAGAGTAACTTCAGGAAATACCTATATTCATTTTCCAAACATTGTGATTTTGAGAATATAAGAATTGTTAAGGACTTCAGAGATTTTCTTTAAAATAGTGCCAGGGGAAAATCCAGCTGTGATCTCTGCTACATGCCTGAGAATAACCCACAATGGTTAAAATAATACCAGGTGCAAGGGCAATCGTTCCTAATGAAATGAGAGCTGCCATCAAAAATACAAAGGTAAAACAGAACTGGTAAACAGGAAGGTGTGTTAATTGAGGCAACGTCCAGAATGTCGTTAGCAAATGCCCAGTTGGAAGAGTCTTCAGGTATGATGCTGAATACAAACCAAATCTATGTGTAAAGAATTTTTTTTTCAGAATATAAGTAATTCACACTTAGAAAGGCTTCATGTTTATCAGTAACAGTAATAGTACTCTGTGTGCAAGAATTTGACAGAACGTTTGTTTGAAGATGCCATAACAAGAGAAATATTCAAAAAAAAGACTCCACAAGGAAAAGAAAAAACAACCAACTTTTTGTATTCTTTTCAGTGAGAGAGTGTAATATTAAAGGACATAAATATCTTATCTGATGGTGAGTGATAAAAAATGTGCAGTTCAGACACCAGAGTTATTGAAGAACGTTAGATATAGAAATACTACCACTTACAGTAGTAAACTGGTCCAAAATCATTTGGAGAAGGACTGAAACAGGAATCCATTTATCATCACGAACTTTGAGGCAAGCACAAAGGTATGCATTCAGAGGCTGGTGAACTGTGGGGAGATGCTTAAATTTCTGTGTTGTTCATGGATAATGCTATTATGATGAGTCAGTAAATTGTTAAAATCCCTTTTTCACAATAAGAACAACTCTGCAAATCAGTACATCAAATGAAATTAATCTTCTTGCAGTGATCCCAGCTGGGGCCTGCCTGCCCAGGGCAACTCTGCTGAAGCTGTCCTGGGGGTCCTGGTGGGCTGCACCTGAGCCTGAGCCTGCAGTGACCTCCAGCAGCAGTGGTGGCCAAGAGCATCGTCTGTGCTGTATTAGCAGAAGCACAGCCAGCTCACTGAGGGAAGATCAATCTCTCTCTCTCTCTAGTTACTTAGCACTTTCTACTTCCATCCTTGCAATTTTTCAAGACCTAACTGGATAAAGTCCTGAACACCCTGGCCTGATCTCAGAGATGACCCAGATTTTAAGCACCTTTCACCCTTAGTTATCCCATGATCCTAAAATCTAATCAAGGGATAAGATATAATTTGTTTAATATATTGACAGATAAAAGGAGAGAGATTATACAGATTCAAAAGGGTCATTCTCCTTCCATGTAATGTACTTTGTAGGGGAAAGACAACATATATCCTATATGTATAGACAACAGAAAACTATCCCCAAGAACCTCTGACTTTAAGAGAGATTTTAAAGGCTTATAATAATTTAGGCAAAAGGTTAGCATTCATATCTTCTTATTTAAGTGAAACCAATCACAAGTCTGTGATCATCACTTAGGTGTGGCCTAAAACCCACAAGGAAAAAGTCGCATTTGTACTGAATTCTTCCATGCCCTGCACCCTTCAAAATTATAGGAAGACATTGTCCAGAGGATCTCAGTGAAGAAATGTTCACTGACCGAGTATTCCATCTGGATATATCTATAATTTCAGATATCATACTGAAAACTGTACAAAACTTAGCAGAAAGAGTAAATTTCCATGAATCTATATGTCTTACTGTGGAAGGAGAGTGTCAGCTGGGGATTGTGTAATAAACCAAAAGACACAGCTCTTCTTCTGACCTTAAAACAAAATTTGTCTCTTCAATGAAGGAAGCTAGAGAGATAAATAAATAAATGCCCAAGTCCTGTGAGGACCATTACCTTATAATGCGTTTCCAATGTGCTTGGTTTTTCAGTCCCAGATACTGTGACTTCTGTTGGGATTCTTAATAAAGACTGCTGTAGGATGAGGAGTTATTGATCCACACAGCACCTGACCTGAGTAGGGTCAGGTTGGTGCTTTACTCCAAACAGCACTTGGCCTTTAGGGCTGTGCTAAATGGCACAAATTTCTTGACGTGGGATCACTAGTAATGATGCCACCAGCATGTCCTTGTCTTTATCTCAGAGTGAAACAGGATGTTTTCATATAAACATCCTTTTGCTCAACAGCAGAAATGATGAATAGAGTTGTTTGGAGAACTCAATAAAGGCTTTTTGGAAAGGCTTGTTGGAAAACTCAATAAAGGCTTTAATGCTGGTGAGCTTCACCATGGACAGGTTATGTACTGTATGCAATGCCCTGTGCAGAGGTCTGTCAGATGCTGTGTCATCACAGCATTTCCAGAATCAGAATGAGCATGATATTTTGTAATTTAGTAAATATTTTCTGGGATGTTAATAAAATACTTATCTTCTTTGGAAGTCTGTGTGATATTCTTATTTGGATTCAAAAATAACCAGCACCTCCTGGAGTAAAACATTGTACAAAAGAAAAAGTTGTTATCAGACAACTACTGCCCAGTTAATTGTCAGCAAGACCGAAAAGCTTTAAAACAGCTGATTTACAGCTTCTTTAGTCTTGTAATTATGGCCAGACTCTAGGCATCTTATGTGCCCTTTCCTGAGTATGCAACCAGAGGTCAGCCCTCTACCAGTACTGAGAAGCTTTTTGTAACTGTCTGCATTGATGTCAAGATCTTTAATACTTGACGAGAGAAAAGGAAAACAAGAGGCTTCAGATTGAACATAGTCTAATGAGAAGGATTCAAAGATTGTCTCTTCTTCATCACTTGCAGTTTATAATGGCACTAACTTAATCTGTCCTATTTCAGCAGCTCAGCTAGTCGGTTAGATGGATCTGGGGGTGCCCAGATTTTAACTTCACTGCCACTTACAATGCTGGCTAGTGGGGATGATAATCTTTAGTGGCATAGGGCTGTATAACAGGCAGGATGCATGTGGAAAGCAGTCCTGAGCTCTCTGCACACTCTCAAATCCTCAAATAGTATAGGGATTAAAATTAGAGATTACATGACTCACAGATTTATAGTACCAAATAAAAGCAGTGGCATACTGAGCTCGAAGAAAGAAATTAGAAAAAAAAAAAAAAAAGGGAATCCTGTGAAGTCAGAATTTCTGTACAAGTGACCAATATTGTGCAGCTCTGATGGTGTTCTGAGATGTAGGATGTAGGACCTCCAGGGCCCAGTTGAGCTGTTAAAACAATATAGGAAACTAAAGAGTTACAAAAAGAAAGTTTCACTTGGGAGCAAGCAATAAACCTAGCCAGACACAGTGTTTTTGGCTTGCAATGTGAGAAAACATACAACATTTTATAAAAAGAACTTATGAACGTGTGAAGCAGGAAGCACGGATACACTTAGCAGACACAAGTATTATTTCCCCAACACCAACTTTCTATCTAGCCCCATTGTTTCCTGGTTTGATTATGCCCTGAAGCATAAGAGCAGTTCCCCTTATAAGTGATTTTATTTGTGGTGACTCCATATAAACATTCTTTTAAAACTGTTATACTGTTAAACACCATGTGGCAATTACATAGGTAATTTGCACAGTTTGTAAACAAATGCTATCTTATGTTCTGTTCTATGTAATTACACATGCGGAGGTAATTTAAATCAGAAAATATTATTAACCATTATTTTATATATTTTCTAATCTTTCAGGCTCTTCTTTAATAGAGAGGTTTCCATGACTTATTATTTTTAACATGTGCATCTCTTTACAACTCCACTGAATTATTCAATAATTTATTTGAAGTGACTAGGTCAGACTTGCAAAATTATGGCATTGTTTAAGACATCGTTGTAATAATCTTTCATATGAATCAGTTTTCCATGTCAGTGTTCTAATATTTTTTGTTTCCAAATTAGTTGCTTAAGAAGTCTCCAAGAGGTTGCACAAAGACTAGAATCTGTTTTTAACAAGGTTAACTTCCCAAGGAACAGTGTCTTTGACAATTTTCAACATTCTGGATGAATTTTTTAATATTGTGGAATAATTTTTTTCTTTTTTTGCTTATATGGTTTTCCTTTGTCCTCTTCCTTGTGTGATGAAAAGTAATTTTGTGGATGTATATGAAAAGACTGTTTAAGGCCCCAAAATCTGTAGATTATGTTCTAGTATATCTTTATTTTAGAAGTTGACCAGTTTCTTACCTTGGAAATTCATTATCTCTTACTCTGTGTCTATTTAATTTCATAATTGCCTGTTTAATGGGTTGTTTGAAATGGTTTCTGAAGTACAAATAAATTAGTTTGATATTCAACTGTTTAGTTGAAACATTACAACCATTATTACCCATTAAAAACCCATATGATTTTAACAAGGTGATTTACAATTTCCATTCCAATTACATTTTCAGGCTTCCGGTTCAGATTCATTCTGTTCACTTTTGGTGGTACATTAGAGGTTGTCAAAGATTTAATCCTTCATATTTGTCTCTAATTTTTGTAAAAAAGCATCTCAGCTATTTAACTGTAAAATACTTCCAGCACTGTCAGAGGAAAGATGGCATGTTATGCATGGGCCTCCTATGCTGCAATATTCATTAATCATCCAAAATCATAGAATGGTTTGTGTTGGAGGACACTTTGGTAGATCATCTAGTTCCAATCTCTCTGCAGTGGGCAGGAACATCTTCAACTTGGTCAGGTCGTTTATAGCCCTGTCCAACCTAACTTTAAATATTTCCAAGATGGGTCATGTACAGCTTTTCTAGCCTACTTGTTCTAGTGTTTCACCACCCTCAATGTAAAATAATTCCCTATTTCTAATCTGAATATACCCTCTTTTAGTTTAAAACCATTACCCATTGTCCAATTGCTACAGGACCTAGAAAAAAGTCTGTTCATAACATTCTTATAAGCCCCCTATTAATATTGAAAGACTGCAATGAGGACTCCTTTGAGTCCTCTCCAGGATGAACCATCCCATCTCTTTCAGCCTGTCTGCGTAGAAGAGGTGCTCCAGCCCTCTGATCATCCTTGTGTCCTTCCTCTGGACTTGCTCCAACAGGTCCAAGTCCTTCTTGTGCTGAGGACACCAGAGCTGGAGGCAGCATTACAAGTGGGGTCTCATGAAAGTGGAATAGAGGGCAAGAAGCATCTCCCTCAACCTACTGACCACACTGCTTTTGATGCACCCAGGATACGATTGGCCTTCTGGGATACAAGAGCTCATTGCTGGGTCATGTCAGATTTTCATCTACCTTAAGGCCTTTTCCTCAGGGCTGCTCTGAATCAGTTCTCTGCCCAAACTGTATTTGTACTTGGAATTACTGTGACCCAGGTGCAGGATCTTGCACTTAACCTTATTGAATTTCATGAGACTCACATGGGCCCACTTCTTAAGCTTGTCCAGATCCCTCTGTCTGGAATCCTATCTCTCAGTCATGTCAATCAAACTACTCATTTTGGTGTCATCTGAAAACCTGCTAAGGGTACATTTGATTCTATTGTCTATGTCATTGATGAAGACATTAAAGGGTATTGATCCCAGTACAGGTCCTGAGAGGCACCACTCATAGCTGGTCTCCATCCAGAGACTAAGCCATTGACCACTACTTGCTCAATGTGACCATCTCATTTAGTTGGATATTTCTTAACTGCCTCTTTGTGTGTTTCTGTGTTGAGTCCTTAGCTCTATGTGAAAAGATTAGCCTCCATCCTGGGTATCACTTTCAACAGAGACAATCATGATAAAAAATCATTAGTTCCCTTCATGCCATTTCCTTCTATTTTTTCTTTTTTTTTTCTACTTGGTTCAGATTAAAATCTTTTTCACAATCTATTTTTGTGATTTCCAAATTCATTATGCATTTCTAATTCTAGTACTTCTCCAAAAGAGTTATGAATTGCCCTTACCTGATGTTGACATTGCTGCCACCCCTGGGCTAGAGTGAATCATCTCCTGGGAAGACTAAAACCAAAACATATTACAATAAATACTTAATACTTAATTTAACTTGAAAAAATCATTGACTGATTCAGAAGGGAAAGAGCTCTTCTGATTGGAAAGAAGATGCCCAAGCCTGGGCACCTGATCTTCTGTATGTTCAAAATTGTGAGTCATGTATACATACAGTGTGCTTGTCAGACCTTGAGCAAGCGTGCAAAAGTGTGCATCTTTCCCTGCAGAGTCTTCATCAAGATGACATCTAAAAATAATTGAACAGCTTTGGGTTGTTAATAGGTAGTGAACAAACAGATGGGGGTACCAAGGAAAAGATATTTCTGGTGGATGTCCAGATGAATTGTGTAACATGCTCCTTTGGGCCAAGCAAAGATAGAATTAACTTTAGCGCTTTCTCTTCTGCTATTCTGTCAATATTGGCTTGTATGACTTCTAGTACCACCTTTCAAATTTCCTGTAATGTTGTTGTGTGTCATAGTTAACATTGCTTTCTTTACAATTTAATATGGTCCTTCTGCTTTTCCTTGAGGAAAAGATCTTCAGTTTCCATAAACTGTTACATTGACAGACTGGTGCTATGGATCTGAATGTTTGAACACTTCAGCCCTTCCAAACCTTACAAGTTTTTGCCATTGTGCTGGTTTTGGCTGGAATACAGTTAATAATTTTTTTCTATTTCATAGAGTCTGGTATGGGACTGTGTTTTGGATTTGTGGTGAAAATAGAGTTGCTTTTGTCATCATTAATCAGAGCTTGCACAGCATCAAGGCCTTTCCTATTTATTACCTCAGCCCACCAGTGGGGAGGATGTGAGTGCACAAGATGTTGGGAGGGGATGCAGCACGAACAGCTGATCCCAGCTGAGCCAAGGGATATGCCACAACACATGGTGTAGTGTTCAGCTTCTAGAGCTGGGGCAAGAAAGAGGAAGAAGTGGGGGAAGGGGATATTCACAGTGATGGTGCTTGTCTTCCCAAGTCACTGTTATGTATGATGGAGCCCTGCTCTCCTGGGGATGGCTGAACACCTGCCTGTAAGAGGGAAGAGGCAAATGAATTCCTTGTTTTGCTTTGCTTGTGTATGCAGATTTTGTTTGCTTTACTTAAACTGTCTTTATATCAACTCACGATTTTTTAAAATTTTGCGATTCTGATTCTACTCTCCATCCCACCATGGGGGAGGGTAGGTTTGAGCAAATGTTTGCGTAGAGCTTCATTGCCTGCTGGGTTTAAACCATGGCAGATATACACCATCAAATTCTCCCTGCTTTTAAAGTCCTGAAAGTGATCTTGCACAGTGTGAAGAGAGATACCTTTAAACTGTACCAATGGATGTCTCCTCAAAATACAGAGTTTTCAGCAGATCAGATACCTGACCTGAACACCAGGATGTCAACTCCAGCTAGAGTCATGCTCACATGGTGGTAGCAAAACCCTGTTTGATACTGGGCAAAGCACAGACTGAAACCTCAAGGAAGGCAAAGCCAGCAGGTGTGATCTGTGACTGCATACTTCATCAGTTCTTGCCAGCAGAAGCCAAACAGGATGCTAATTTTTCCAGAAATTGAAAACTTGAATCTTATAATCTGTACAGAATTAAAATGGAAATTATTTGAAATAAATAAAGAAGAGGAAAATTGTTAAGATATTGGAAAGAGACAAAATAGATTCTAATTTATTCAGATTACAGAACTTTCGAAGTACAGAAATATGCTTTAACTCAAAGGAAACAGATGAACTGTTAGCTAAAAATGGCAAAAACTGCCTTGACTTTCTTGTTGAAAGGGTGGTTATTTTCTACAGTTTCTGCAATGAGCTAAAATGAGCAATTTATTTTGTATTTATTTGCCTTCAGACATGTTTCTATTTATGGCCACATGGTATGCTCAATGGAGTCTTAAAATAGTGAGGCTGGGTTCACAGGATGACTCAATGGATCAGCATGTAGAAGAGGGCGGATGCAGCCTCTCTGTTGGGGGCAGGATGGCAGCAAATGCTCCTGGTTACTCCTCTATGGGTGTCCACAGGCTTTCTGTGAAAGCAGCTGGTTCAGTCCCAGTATGACATTTTTTAAATAACCAGAGTTAGTATTTGACATCCCTATTGGTCTTACCAATTTAAAGGCTGAAGGCTAAGTAAACTGTGGAGAAAGATGTTGACTCTCAAATTTTGTGGCCACTGGGGTCAGCTCAAACAACAGCGATGGTTAAGGGGAAACGCTCCCGTTATAGCCACTGGCAGCACATGCACGTTGTGGACTAAGTACTGCATTCCCTATACAATGACAATGTACAGGCTGTGAGGGACCAGTGGCGGCTCTGTGAGGGGAGCCAGGGCTGCCCCAACCGGACACAGCCGGATACAGCCTGTTCCAACCAGACACAGCCGGTCCCAGCCGGACACAGCCGGTTCCAGCCAGACACAGCCAGTTCCAACCAGACACAGCCTGTTCCAGCCAGACACAGCCGGTTCCAGCCAGACACAGCCGGTCCCAGCCAGACACAGCCGGTTCCAGCCAGATCCAGCCATCCATCCCAGGGCACGGCTGAGCCACAGCTGGGGCAGGAGCACCATGGGAGGACAAAGACAAGAATGGGCAAAACGCGACACAGAAGATTCTGAGGAAGAAGTAGGTAAGAGAAACAGCCCCATGAGCAGCCAGGTGAGGACAGAGGGAGAGGGCGATGTTGCTCCAGGCCCTGGAGCAGAGATTCCCCCACAGCCTGTAGAGAGGACCATGTTGGAGCAGGAATTGTGTTGGTTTTGCCTGAGGTAGGGTTACTTTCCTTCCCAGTGGCTGGTATGGGGCTGCGTTTTGGATTTGTGCTGAACATGGGGTGGATAATAAGAGATGTTTGTGTTATAGGAGGTTGGGAGGAAACACAGCGAGGACAGGTGACTCAAACTGACCAGAGGGATATTCCAGAGTGTACACTGGCATATAGCAGTGAGCCATGGTCTGAGCTGTTCCCAGTTTCAGACCAGTGCCTTATTCCATGTCTCATGCTCTCTGTTCATGAGAGAGACTTTTTCAAAACCCCATGCATATCAACTGCAATGAGATGAGAGTTTGAGACTGGGAAAAATGGAGGAAAGAGTGAGATATTTGAAGTGAGAGCATTTGTCTTCCCAAGTAGCTGTGATGAGGGCCTGTTCTCCTCAAGATAGATGAATACCTGCCTGCTTCTGGGAAGCAGTGAATTAATTGTTTTGCTTTGCTTGCATGCCTAGCTTTTTCTTTCCCTATTAAACTGTCTTTATCTCATCCCATGAGTTTTCTAGATATTGCTCTAATGATTCTCTCCCCAGTACTGAAGGGGAGGGGGGCATAGGGAGTGAGTCTGGCTGCATGGTACTTGGTTGCATCATGAGGTGAAACCACAACTGTTGCCCATGAAAGACCCCCACACTGGGCCAGGCAGATATTTTCCAAAGGAACTGCAGCCCACAGAGAGCCTGTGGTGGATGAAGAGAAGATATTTTATCTTTTTTTTTCCTCACTACCTCCTTTTTTTTAATTTACAAGAAATTAAATTTGTTTTTCTTCGAATTTAATCTGTTTTGCCCATGATGTTTGAAGGTAGCTTATCTCATAATCTTTATCTCAACATATCTTTTTCATCTTATTTTCCCACTCATCTTTTTGAGGAGAGGGAGTGAGAGAGCAGCTGAGCAGTGGCCGGCCAGGCAGCCAAGTTCAACCCACCACACACAGCTCACATGAACACTAAATTAACTAATTTCTATTTTAAATAAATAAATTACTTAATCTTTAATTCAAGAATTTTTCAGTTCTTCAAAGTCGACATTCTTGACTGAGATTTTGCATTGAAGTAGAATTCTCGAGTTAGCATCCTTGCTTATGAAGAGACTTTTCCTAGTCTGGCAGCTTTGGATGTCATGCAGGTGCCTTTGCAAGCCAGTAGATGCTATCCCTTTCCAGGAACTATGTCCGACACATTGTCTGGTCTATTTGAGGTCAACCATTTTATCCTGATGAACAGGATAATTCTATTTAAATGCCAACAAGGCTTCTATTTGAATTTACTTGACTCAGCCCTCTTTTGTGGTAGGGAAATCTGCCAGGAATTTACAGTTACTTTATAAAATCCAGCAGATTTCTTATGCTTCTAAGCATATATTATGAGTGCACTTTAGTTAGAAGGTGGGCTATTTTAAACAATACTTTCTCATCAATACACTTTTTTGATAAGTGTGGAGAGTGAAAATTCTCTGAGTACCCTCCTCTTCCATGTATTTCTCCATCAATTCTCCAAGCCAGCTGGCCAAGCCAGGTGGCTTTGTTTTGGAGAATGTGGCATCAGCTGATTAAAAACATAGTGGCCAACTTGTGAAAGTACCTTCACAAGACAAATACTCTTCTATTTCATCTGTGAATCAACACTCCAAAATCTGTACAGTGAAGTTATGCATGTCTGAACAAATAAATTAAATTGACTACCTTCAGTCAAATTCCAACTTCTAAATAAATCTCACTTAAAACAAATCTATTTTTTATGCCTATGTTTCTATGAAATGCTTCCTCATATCCAAAACAAGACAGATTGCTGCTGGGCTAATACTGTATCTGCTGCCAGGAGTCTGTGAGATCCCTTAGAAAATGGAAGAAATTACTACAGTTTTATTAAAAACAAGCAGACAAACAAACCATAGCATTGCAGTGGGAAGATATTGTAGTGCTCACATCATTGTTTTTCTGCACTCTGCTGTCCCCAAGGAAGGTATGTAGGGAACGGACGTCATTGGTGCAGATGCTCAGCAGCTACTTCCGGATATAATTACAAATAGACTGCTCTGCAATACTTTTTTAATGAATTACCAGGTGTATTTTTGATACAAGACTATTTTTTTATATAGTCTTCTATTTTGTAAGACTGTTTTCTTACAATTCTATTTTATTTTGGAAAAGCTGTCCAAATTGCTTTTCTTTACCCTGTTTTTGCTATGTTTTTATAACTTCTGTGTATTTGATATCATTCTTTTGTGTTTATTTGACATTATACCATGTGTTATGATTAATTTATTCAATTGCTCCTGCATTTTGTTCTCACCACTACACATGCTTTTTTTATTAGAAATTGACATATTTGTAAATATTTTCATTTCTCCTCTCTCCATAATATTTTCAAAATTTATTGAGGAAGGTATTTTTATATTTACTGACTTTGAGACTAATATTAAATTACTGATTAATCCCGACTTTGTTAGGTATTTAAAACTAATTCTATTCTTACTCAGACAAATATATAAAGAATTCTTTACAGCATAACAAACACTCTCCTGCTGTAGGAATGAAAAGAAATAACTAGCTCCCATACTGCCAGTGAAATGGTGAGGGATGAAGAGTAGGCCATTTTATTGACAGTCAGGGAAATACTGATCTGGCTCTAGTGTTGTGATCAGCTGCATTCTGTGCTATTTTAAGGAAAATATTGATGTGAAAGTTTTTATTATAGAATCTATAATCTATAGCCACAGCCTCTAAAAATTATATAAAGCTGCTTTAGTTCTGGTTTTCCTATGATATATATTTTAGTAGCAAAGCCTGTTAAAGCACATCTTGGCTGGACTTGTTTGCAATTATGTCTTTCAGGTTATGGTTGGTCACATATTTCATTCACCTCTTTTAGCCACTCATGAAACTGGTTTTGTGTCCTTGGGTTTAGAGAGAGCATGATAGAACATGCTGAACAATTATGTCTATATTTTTGTAAGCTTATTTAGTTCTATCTCTGTGTTTGTATCTTTATCCTTGGTCACATCTATATGAAGTTCACCTGGGCTATATTTAGCATATTCATCTGTATGAAGACAGCTATTTCCTTGAATAAACTGACCAGACATTTTAAATGTGACAACAAATTAAAAATAATTCTGACCAGTGTTTTCACTAACTGAGGACTTGAAGTTTTGTTGTTAGAAATTACTGGCACTTAAAAAGAAATATGCAGTCATTTCCCACTGGATTTGTTTCCATAGCAATGAAAAGGTTATGGTGTGAGCAACTCTGTGGACATTTCAGATTTGGGGTTTCATCAAATTCCTAAAAACACCTAAGTTTTTATATTCTGCTGGGATTATTCTAACTATGTATAGCAGTGTAATCTATGATTGTTTTTCCTTGAAGACTATGATACAGGAGAGAGATTTATCTTAATAATCATAGACATCCAAAATTTTAATTAATTTAAAATCTGTTGTCCCGGTCTAAAGCAATAATATTAGACTCCTTTTATATTCAATAGAAAAGAACCCCCACTTCCAGAGAAGTTCATCTTCTCATAGAGTAAACATGTAAAGTTGCAAAGTATTATTTTTATTCAAGATGTACGGCTCGTTTTCAGTGCCAAGTTCCTCTGGGGTGTTGTTTATATTGCCTCTTATCTGACATATGGAGACACATGGGATTTTGTAGCTTGAAGTAAGTGATAGATTGCACTGGAGACAAGTGTATGATTTGGTGTGGCTTGAGCATTGTTTTGATGTGTGATTACTCTCATTTAACCTAAGCTGTCACGAGAAAAGTCAACCTGTCCTTAGATAACTTAAGTCACACATTGTGCAGAAAAAATCCTAGGAACATAACTAACTCTGATCTTTAATTTTCTTTCATTGGAAGACTGACCTTGATCTGTCCTTGATCTGATCGCAGATCTGCTTGTGCACTTTTTGTGAGTGATCAGGCACTCAAAATATTTCAGCAGCCTAACAGTAGAAGAGCAAAACAGTGAGTAATGATTTGGGAGTCATGAGAAGATGCTAAGTTGCCATCTGATGATCTGCACACAGAACATGATCAGCTGCTTGACTGAGCGCCACTGGCATATAACAGTGAGCCATGGTCTGAGCTGTTCCCAGTTTCAGACCAGTGCCTTATTCCACATCTCATGCTCCCTGTTAATGAGAGGAGTTTGTTCAAAACCCCATGCATATCAACTGCATGATGAGAAATGAGAGTTTGAGACTGGGAAAATTGTGGGCTTTGAGTGAAAGACAGCAGGTGTTATTACTTTGAATAAATTCATTTAGTGTAACCAAACCTGTGAGATTTGGTTGGGTTTTTTTTCTTCTATTTAGGAGCACAGGACACAGTGCCTTGAGCATTCACTGGGTGCTTTTACAGTTTCCTTCAGTCCAAATCATAAGTAAGAGAGCTTGTATTCCCTGAGCTAGAATTCCCTGTGGGTTTTCTGTATATTCTGTAAAAATGCTAACCTTTCACATCCAAGGATAACATTTCTGCAGTATTTTCCCACAGAATTCAATCAGTAAATAAGTTCCATCTTTCTGATTTGTTATGCTAAAACTGTTTGAGTTGTAAGCCATTAAAAGCTTGCTTAGCAACTCAGTTTCTTTAAGGAACCCCACAGTCTGATACTTACACTGCATTAGACTTTTACCATATGTTTTGTTTGTTTGTGTGGGGTCTTTTAAGAGATGTGTAAGGTTCTCCTTACACCTATTCTTAAAGGTGGAGAAAGCTCCCTAATTTAACCCCACATTTAACCCAGAGTTGTTTCTCTAATTGTTTCTGGTTATCTCCATATATGGGCCCTGGTTTTTCTGTGATGTGAACACCAACACACAGAGTTAACCATGAACTGTCAATCTCCATTTATAGACAATTATACAAATATATATTCCAACTAATAACTCTGTTCAAATTATGCTATAGCTTCTTGTATCTTTCCCTCATAAGCATGTTTTGCTTAGTTGGGTTTTGTACACAGTTTCTAAAAAGCTTCTGAGGAGTCTACAAATGTTCCTTCCTTCCAAAGTGAATGTGATGTTCAATTTTTAATCAGCTTAATTTCCCATGAAGTTTTGCAGAGGTGTACTGCAAAAGCATGTATCACATTATTCAAACAACCCACTTGTGTCTGAATAAAGGGAATCTTTCTCTAAAACATCAGTTTCAGAACATACAGAAACTGTTTGGACAAGACTTAAAAACTGGAGGCTGCCAAGGAAAGCTATGAGCATGACCACTGAATTAAAAAATGTGTCTCAGCAAAAGAATTTAAAATTTTGGCTTGGTTAGCTTACTTAAGGCAATGATACAGTATAAGTTTCCCTCAGACATTTCAGAATGACTATACAAGGAGCAGAAATGTTGTGGTGGAGAGCATTCCAGTATAACATGGAGAAATGCTGCAAGCACCAGACACAGTGCCCAAAATTACATGAATTCAAACTATAGCAGAAATAACCAATCAAACTTTTAATTTGGATAAGAATTATTCCAGCTTCTTTTCTCTGGTAACATTCGGACCTTCTTTTTCTTGACACAAAGAAAACTTTCTGGATTTTTTTTCCTTCTCTGAAGGATTAGTTTGTCAAATAAAAAGAATAACTCCATTCTTTTTCTACCTACTTCTTTTTTTTGTTGTTTTGGAGGTGGGGTTTTTATTTGGTTTTGGATTTTTGGCCTTGCCCCTCATAACACAGCAAGTTTTCAAAAGTAATTTTTCCAGAATACATCAAGTGTCTCTCATTCTCTGTTGCAAATATTAAAATTTGATTGATTGAAAATCTAGAATTTGTTCTAAACATACAAAATAGTTTTGGGCTGGGAAGATTTTTTCCTTCCGTGTCCTGCTAAAGTCTACACAGAAGGAAACATGTGCCATCTATTTACATTTGCTTTGTTTGTTTGGAAGATTTGTACTTCACAGATGTTAGCAGCCAGTTTTCCATGGTATTTTGCCTGAAGTAGTGGAAGAGAGGGGCAGAAAAAGGGCTCATAAGTACCCTGATATTGAGATTGATAGGTTGTCATTCCCAATTTGCCTTCTATATCTGTAGATAGGGGAAGCAACGAAGAGTCCACTTGAGTGCCAATTCATTGCATTGCTTTTTGTGTCTCAGTTTCACCACAAAATTCATACTTCTTTTTAGTTTGAGAGCTAAACTGAGCAGGAAATGAAATAGATGACTGCCAGGACATTCAATTGTTCATACCATGGACTGGAACAGCAAGAACAACAGAAGGGAATTCCAGCAAGCCAACTGTTCGATTGCACAACTGGGACCCATTTGGCAACTGGTCTTAATCACTATCCTTACTCTCCCAGTCACACCAAGGAACTGCTCAGTTTACAGCCTAATTCCTATCACACACATTCAGCAGCCCATCCTCCTTTAGGGTTTTCTCCCACCTGGCTATATAACCTTACAATATTTCTGAAAAGTCCCATGGTGTGAAAAAAAAGTGCTACCCATCATAAATCCCATCAGATCAGCAATTATGTTCTTTCTGATAAACCAAGACTGTGTGACAGTAAAAAGTCTGCTAATCTCTTGTGGAAATTATTCTCAGGTTTGTGTTCCATTATCCAACACACAGGGTTTTATTCTTTCTATTCCATTGAGATATGAACAGGAAAAAAGTATTGCACTTTCTGCACTACCCAAATGTCAGAGACAAATACCTTCCCAAAAAAAAAAAAAAAAAAAATCAAACATAAAAAGACTCAAACAAACAAAAAAAATCCAACAAAAAAAAAAAACTCCACAAATCCCCAAGAAATCTTAGAACAGCAGGATTGGGCTAAAGCAGAAGCAAAGGGATAAAGAAAAGGTACAGAAGGCATTTGAAAGTTGAAGGAGGTGATTTGGCATCCCTGTTGTGGCAAAACAAAAGGAAAGTTTACAAAGTTAAAAAGGAATCATGCTACTGGGAAATGAGAAGGAAGATAAGGAAGGAAAATTTCCACAACTGTAAGCAAAAAATTAAAATGTTTTAAAAACTTAACTATATTTAAAAATTATTTATTTTAAAATTATATTATAAAATAAAGTATCTAGCCCTATAAAGAGTAATAGAAGGCAAAGGGGGTAAAAGGTCAATAAATAGGAAGGGCAAAAAGAAATGGTTAAGGAGAAGTGTAGAGGAAAATGAGGCAGATATTTCAGTTTTCTACATTATATGTATTCCTGTCACTTTGAACAACTGGGAGACAAATATAAATTTCAATGACTGAATAGATTGAGCAAAACTAGACCACAAGTGTGCTTAAAACAAGAATTACCACTGATAAATGAAGGAAATACTGCAAAGGTGTCAATGGCTCTCTTCTAGATTGTTTATTTTCTGCAAACAGAAGTTTAGACAGGCAAATAACTCATGGATAATTATTGTCATTTTGAGACTGTTGCCTGAAATTAAATCCACCTGCAAGCTGCACCTGGTCAAATAGCTCTTTCTTATTAATATTTGTTCAAAGGTTAGTTTCCTGTATCAGATGAACTTGTGATGAGCTAGTCAGGAACCTTTTTATTTCCAAGGACTTCTTGAATGTCCTCAACAAACACTTCACAGCTTTGTGTTTGCCATTGGATACCTGTGCTGGGTGAACAATCATCAGTAAAATTTTGGCATATATGAAGATATTATTGGTAGCATGACCTAACCCACCTGATATAAGCATTTTATTTGTGCCTGGTTTTAAGTACGGAGGGGATGAGTCCTGTCATCTGGCAGTCACAGGTGAAGGGCTTTGGGGGTCTCCAGAGGGCAGTGCTGGACACTGCTGTTTGGATCTATCAATGAAGATGGAATTTTCATGAGCTGCATTGGCAGCTTTAGGTGCCTAAACCCCATTCACTTGGTGTTGTTATTAAGAATACAACCACATGTATAAAAAAACCCAAACATATTTTATATTTGGATGTTTCCACTCTGTTCTCTTTCAGATTTACTCATGACATTGTTTCCGATGACTAAGATTTAAGATAATCTCCAAGCTGTTCTTTTCTAAAATTAATTTTTTTGGGGGATATGTTGTATGGGGTTTCACTTTCACAATTCTCACAAAATAGTGGATTTCCTAATTTAAGATACAGGTATTTTTAAACTTGTTGAGGTAAAATATATAAAAGCTGCATAGAGGCAATTATTTTGGCAGGATACAGATGGATATTATAATGACCGAGAATTTCTTGCTTATTTTAACTGCTTATAAATAATTTCTGGAGACTATATATCCATTATATTAAAATACAAAATATTACATGGAAGAAAGCAAAAAGTTTATAAAAGGCAAGTTTTCTAAGTCCTTTGTTACTCAAATGAAGAATGCAAGAATCCAAAACCAAAACCCCCTAGTGATCTTAGATACATGCTTCCTTTGTAGGCCTCTGTATTGCTGGGAATTTGGAGTAGGTGTAAGATAAATAGATGAGAAAGAATTGTCTATTCATTTCGAATCTTGATTGAGATCAGCATGGTTACACATGAACAATTGAACTCTCATCAGCCTGAGGGTTTCTGAATTTCATGTAGTGACCCTCAGCACAGGGTCAGGACTGTTTAGGCCTGCTGAAGATATAATTTGATGGCACCATCCCTCACAGCATAACAGAACTGTGCAAAACATTGGAGGAGATTCTGCCCCTCTGCTCTGCTCTGCTGAGACCCCACCTGCAGGGCTGCATCAGCTCTGGGGCCCCAGCACAGGAAGGACATGGAGCTGTGGGAGTGAGTCCAGGGGAGGCCACCAAGATGATCAGAGGGATGGAGCAGCTCTGCTGTGAGGAAAGGCTGAGAGAATTGAAATTGTTCAGCCTGGAAAAGAGATTTCAGGCTGACCTGATTGTGACATTCCAGTACCTAATGTGAACCTACAAGAAAGCTGGAGAGGGACTAAACATGGGCATGTAGAGACATGGCAAGGGGAAAATGGCTCTAAAGTGAAAGAGAGTAGGTTTGGATTAGATATTAGGAAGAAGTTCTTTATTGTGCAGGTGGTGAGGTACTGAAACAGGTTATTCAGAGAAGCTGTGGATGCCTGGGAGGCTCTGAGCCAATCCATCCCAACCATCTTTGAACCCATTGGATGGGTTCAAAGCCAGGTTGGATGGGCTCTGAGCAAACTGATCCAGTGAAAGACTCTCTACCCTGCTCATGGTAGAGAGATTAGAGCTGGATGATCTTTAAGATCCCTTCCAATTCAAGCCTTTCTATGATTTTATGATCCTATGATCATATTTGCATAACACTTGATTGCAAATTAAAATCTCTTACTTTTATGGTATACTTGTGAATAGCATTGGGATTGAAGAAAGCCTTACATCTTAGAGCAGTTGAATTTTCTTTTTTTCATTTTCCAGATTAGATAAAAAATTGGCATAGGGCAAAAAGTGCGTTATAAAAATAAATCTGAAGGCTCAAGTAATTCACTGAAAATTCTCTATATAACACCCTATTTTAACTTTGTGAAGTGGCTGCAGCTACCTGTCAAACACCCACCCATCCCCTTGCTCAATCCCCTTTCCCAAGGGCCAGGATGAAAACAGAATGAAGGCAAGAAGACTCATGGATGAAGACAGTGATATTTTAATAGGGAAAACAAGATGAGTGTGTGCAAGCTGAGGAAAAAGAGGTAATTCACTCTTTGCCTTTGGTAGGTGTCCAGGCCTATACTGTAGAGCAGAGCATCATATCTTTAATATGTACTTGGGAATGCAAATGTCATTTCCATGAGCACCCTTTTGCCCCTCTGTTCCAGAGCTTGACACCGTGCATTGCTGATAACCCCTTTGGTCAGTCGGGATCAGCTGTCCCAGCTGTGCTCCCCAACAGACCCTGGCCAGCCAAGCTGTCACATCAGTAGTCACACAACAGAAGGCTGGTAAATAGCTCAAGGTTTTTTTGGTATGAAAGTATCTCCATCAGGAGTCTTACAGTTTTCATAATCTGTTATGAGCCATGACTTGAATAGCTGCAGACTACATGAGAACATGTGTGTTGCATTTAGAGTCTTCTGTGAGTTGCTGCTGAAGAAAATATTCCAGTGAGACCTTGAAAATATCTGTCTCTCTTTAGAAACAGGGCTAAAAGGGACTGCTTAGGGAGTGATGGCTTTAAGATTTTTGAGAGATGCTTTACTCCTCCACATCATGACTTTTATTTTCATTAGGCTGAATAATGCGACTTTTGCCCGAAGGAGAAACCCAGATTTCATATTTTTGAGAACAGATTGACAGTTATTTAGGTATCTAGTGTAATTTTAGAATATTATTAAGTTTTTTCACACACACAGAGTGCACAGAAATCTTCCCAAATGACAAAAATGGACCCAAATCTAGAGTGATTCTGGTCATTTTGCTTCCAGAAAATATGGGGGATGTTTTGTTTTGGTTTTTTGTTTCTTTTGGTTTTTTGGGGTTTTTTTTGTTTGTTTGGGGTTTTTGTTTGGGTTTTTCTCTTTTTTTTGTCAGTAGCACAGAGGCTTATGCATTCAGAATTAGGCAAAATGTGGGATGTTACACAAGTTTCAAGTTTCAGCAATACAGTGTGGGATGGCAGCAGTGAATCCCACTCTGAGAAAGATATGAGCTTTCATAAATGTGAGCTACTGGTAGCAATTCAAAACCTGACATGGCAGTTATCTCTTTATTCCTCAGCCTAGGTTTATGACTTAAAATATCACACATTTCATTACCATTGTGGATTTATTCATTCCCTGGCTGTGATTGTCAGAATATAATTAAGTAAATAAATGTTCAAGGCAGCAAATATATCCTTGTCCTTCCTACACTTCCACATTCTCTATGCTCTAAAGCAACTCAAGTTTACACTTTTTTCTTTCCTTCTATTTATTAAATCATCTTGCCCTTAGATTAGCTCAGTTGGTAAGAGCATTTTGTTAATGACACCAGGGTTTGATCTCTATATGGGTCATTCACTTAAGATTTGGGCTTGATGATCCTTGTGGGTACCTTCCAGCTCAGAATATTCTGTGATCTCTCCTTTTTTCATTCTCATCTGAGTAAAAGAATATTTAGAAAGAAAACTATTATAGGCCTTCTAAGTCAGGTTGTGTTGCAGAAGAGGAATACAGCACATTATCCTGATGAAATTCTATGAAGTTCTAATATTTCTTGAAATTAGACACTCACCTGAAAGGAGCCTTATGAGAAGAGATAGAAAACAGCTAGTGAAAAGAGAAGAACCAGTAGACACAGCTGCACAGACTATGCAGAAGCTTTTATAAACCATTGCTGCTGCTTGGAGAGGACTTGGATGTGAAATGGAATTAAGGAATCTGCCTCTCATCTTCCACTCCACCAACGTCCTCATCTCATCCCTTCAATCATTGTCAGTATTACTAATGTGCCATAAGCCCTTTGAACATTTAACTACTTGATCATACCAAATCATGTCACCCTCAGTCACTTATTTTGTTATTGTTGTACAAGAACTGAGAAAAGATGTATTTGTAAAATGAAATTCACTGTCTTTGAGGCTTGACTCCAACCTGCCTATCAGTATTTGTAGGGTCTGCTGAACATGATACTTCTGGAAAGAGAAAAGGTGTAGTCATGCTGCTGTCCCAGTGAGATGCTGTGAGAAGATGCAGTGACACATTAACCTGCCTTTACTGCTTCCAGAACCTGAGCCTTTGCTTTAGGTTGCTCAGCAGTAATTCAGCTATTCCTCTTGTTGTTCCATATTGCACAGGCACATGTAACAGTGGTCCAGAAAAGACAACTGTCCTACAAGAGGAGATCTTTTTACCTAAAAGGATACTCTCAAATATGAATATATTTCAGGTACATGGTGCTGGTACGCTGTGTAATCAACTGAATCAATACAGTAGTTCTGCTGAAACCTAGCATAAAGTAATGTTCACTAATTAAAAATTTTGATTTCCTAAATGCAAACTAATACAGAATGGTTTTATAATTAGCAGAAAGACTTGCAGTGTTAAGATATATTCTTTCCCTCTTGTCTATTTTTTGTGCCTCTCCTGTTACAGATGTCCTGCAGGCAGAAAAGCCAACCAGAGGGTGGCAATTCTGTTTTACAACAGCTTTCAGAATTTTGCAGTTTGCTTGCGGTCTGGTGCTCCATGAGAAAACATCTGGTGGAGCCATCATATGAACCACAGAATATGAAAGTGAAAATGGAGTTTTTCAGGCTGAGGAAAAGGCCTCTGCATCTGACTTGTGGAAGACTTTTTCCTGTTTTCTGATTGAAAACGGGCAAGATTTTCATCTGAGTTTTTTCTGACCCACAACAAGGATGTGAGTTTTTTCCTTTACACTGCCCTCCAATGGCCTTTTAATCACTTTGGGATGCTATTAAACATAATATTTTTATATAAAAATATAAACTTTATATTAAAAATTTATTTCAAGATCACATGCTAGCATGCAGACTGAAGATTTTGAAAGGAATATGGGTCCATGCGCTAATGTAAAAAAGAAATTATGTATATACTAATGCCTGTAGTATCAAAGTAAATACATTTAGAATTTATAGACTATCACTGAACTCTGATTAAAAAATGTTAAATCAAAAGTATGTTTTGAGTACTAACTTTACTTCCCCCGCTGTCTAGTATTTCTCTTTGATATGCACATTAGCATATTTTATTGTGATATTGCATATTTTGTCAAATGGATCCTTGAACTTACCTAGTACCTTATGACTTAAGAGACAGATACACAGCTCCTTCCAGCAAGTCAACACAATTGTACTGTGCAAAGGGATGTTAATGCAATGAAATGCTAAAGAGTATTAACAAAGGAACATTTGGGTGAGCTATGCTGTTGGGTACATGAAGGGATGGACATGGAGAACAGGAAGTCTGTATTCTGGAAGATTGATTTTGAAGAATTAGGTCCTAGCTTGGATGTGGGATCTGGAAGCAAGCTATCAAACTGACTCCCAAATTACCAGCTTTTCAGATGGAAAGGATGAATTCTAACTGAAATAGTGAAAGTATTGTGGTTGAGGATAACTGAAATAACTGAATAACACTGAAATTGCTGAAGTTGTATTTGATGTGCCAGACAGAATGAAAACCTTCCTTGCATCCTCATTCTAACAGTGCACACTTTATCCCTGTATTTTGATAAGTTAGTTCTTCTGCTCTCTCTGGAGCTTCATAACAAAAAAGTTAATTTATTTCTTTGGCAGTTGATTCAGTAAAATTGCTGTCACAATATCTGCATTATACTGACTAATTTTTTTTTCCACAATACATGCTCCCTTTTTGCTATAGAGTAATAGCAAGTTTTTGACAGATGATTAATAAGACTTCTGGAAATTACATCCTTAATATTGTTGAATTTGTTTTCTGATATGCTGGCCAGTCTTAACTGCAATTACAGAGCTGATCTTTGTCTTGGATACTTTTTGTGATACAAGATATAGCAAGGATGCAAAGTTACATCCACCACTAAAATCTGTGATGGAATATTTTATTACTAGAATGTTTAGTTCTTATACATCAGAAAGCAACTGCCTTATAGTCCTAAATTAGCAGCAAAAAATGGGTATTTTTAAATAAGCTGTGTATTAATCAATTGAGGTCAACTAAGAAATAGTTACTCAAAAATAATTTATTTAGTTTATCCAATGCTAGTCCAATTCCAAAAAAAAATTTGTTTCTTCCCCACTTTTCTTCCGTATTTAAAGTGTCATTTTGTTGCTTTTGTCATTCAGTCTGTGTATCCATATTTGAGGTGCATTTCAATCCACCATATTCTATGAAGACACCTGTGATGCCTTATCCTGTGGATAAATCCTCAAAACTGCAGATAAGGTGAGGCAATAGGGATCAGTGTCTTTCATAGCAATGATCACTGTGGCACAGTTACTGTTAAATCCATGTCTTATTATCTGCTCTTGGTGAACCATGGCTTCTGGACAGGCACATATCCTTGATTTGAAGGTATCAGGAGAAAGCACACACATTCACTTTTTTCATTTTATTTTCCTATAGGTGTTTCCTTTTCAACTAATTGGCTTTGTCTTATATCTATATTATTTTGCTTCACCTTGAAGAACAGAAATATAAAAACTTCTAATTTTTGTGCTCATGGTACATAACACATCTAAAATCATCTTGGTTATTAACATTAGCAGCTTTGGTATGGCCAGAATTATAAGTTTGCAGTATCAGTGCATGAGACCATTTGGTTTTCTTAAATTCTCATTGTTTTATTTGTTTAGTTTTTAATGCATACACACAAACTGAAATGTAGATGTGCTAAATATTTCCTAATGGCGCACATTTTGTTATTGTCCTTTGGAAATCTTGTGACTCCTTAAAGTGACTTGATTCCTGAGATTATCCCAATTCCTTTCTACAGACTTTACTGTTTATTAAGTTGCAGCAGGCATGAATTAAAACAGTAGAATATGACCAAGTTTATCTCCTAAAGCAAAAATCAGACTGATTTCTGCAAAGCTAATTCTAATTTATAGCACTACAGATCACATCCAAACTTGAACAGATGGTAACAATTATTAATGGTAAATACATTAAATGAAAAAAAAAAATAGAAGAAGGTTGTGTGGCAACAAATCACCTGAGGAAGTCAAGGAGATTAAATTTATTTCATTGTCTAAGAATCTCTCAGTGTGCAAGTACCTGCTTCCAGATGTATTATCCATGTTAGTGGATTTTAGGTGCTTTGTTCTTGATAGCAAAATGGAACTGAAAGTTGGAACTGGACAGAAAATTATTTTCCCATGCCCCAAAAAAATTTTAATATTTCAACATTTTTCCCAGACTCAACCAGGATGAAAAATTAGGCTGTCAAAAGAGTTTAAGAACTGAAATTAAAAGATAAAGAACAGATTTTGTATAAGGAACAATAAATAGAGTTTCCAAGGGCTTTTCAGCTTAGGAAACATATCTATGACTGCCTATGATAGCTGCTGAGAAGGTAGATAAGCAATTATTCATTGCTTCAAATGAAAAAACTTGGGAGCATGAAATGAAGTTTGAAAGTGGCATAAAATTCATAGTTACACTTTAAATGCTTCATTTGAAGATGCTGTAGAAGCGAAAAATTTGCATATGTTAAAAAAAAAAAAAAAAAGCATCCTGGAAGAAAATGATCCATACCTATTAAATGTTTGGTAGTTGTTGAGCAGTAAAATCCTGCATTTCAAAATATAGTCTGAAGAAGCAAAAGTTTTTGTGTGTTTTTATACCCTCTCCTAAGGATTTGCTATTCAATACTTTTCCTATGACTTAACACAAACATATACTTTTGCATTTTTTTGTTTGTCATATGTAAAATCACTCTCACAGATGAACATTAAAATAATATCAAATTACATTGTTTCCTTCTGCTAAGTTTGAAAAAATTTAGAAGGTTTACAAAATGCTTTCCTTATCTTCTAAAATTAAGATTCTCTTAATCATGAAAAAATGCAGTCTTTTGCTTTGAGCAAATGTAACAGAACATTGCAGAATTTCAAAAAAACCTGCAAATACTGGTAATGGAAATTTGCCAGTTTTCCTTTCTGGTAAACTGTATCAATTTGGTTAAATTGAT